>NC_037529.1:50091491-50092936 GCF_001531365.2 Cynara cardunculus var. scolymus
ATTTACTAATTTCTTAGGTGCACCATGTGTTGGCTCTTTCCATCTTGTAAATAAAAGAAAGCCATGATTGTTGACATTAATTGCAACCGTCGATGTTCATAATTCTGGACATACAAGACGTTTACGCTTCTCTCTCCACTAAGTAATCGTTTTGCTTTCTGAGGTTAGTTATGTATAATATAAATATTTTTTGGGCTTTCTTTAATTTACTTGTTTTATATGTGTTAAAACAATATATTACAGGTTGATTTTTTATGATATTCTTGATAGTTCTTTTTCTTATGTCAGAACTTTTATAAGTTATCTTTTGGTTGCGCAGTGTTCATTGCTTAATTTATTGTCAATCCAAAGAGTCTTACCGATTCCTTTTAGCAACAAACCAAGAAAATAAAAAGTTGAAGTTAGATTCCTTCAATGCCTTAGGAGTGACTCATCGTATATTTTAAGTTTTCTAATATAGTTCTTTTTTGCTTCTTCCAATTGATTTTCTTATATCAATGTAAGTTGAAATATTTGAAGGAGACATCTTTATGTGAAGTATTTTTTATTCTTGAGTTTGTGTCAAATTTCTTAATATTCCTGTCGTTATTATTACTCATTTTATTTAGTTTTACAACTTTATTTCTAACCAAATCTCTCTCTCAATATATATATATATATATGTGTGTGTGTGTGTATATATATATATATATTAAAATTTCACTAGTTATATTTTATTTAACTTTTTAAAATTATTTGAATATTATTTGTTGATAATTCTATTAACAACTAATATATATTTATATAGACAATCTTTAGATCATTAATAAAAGTATTCATGCTACCGCGCAACGCGCGGTTCCCATACTAATTAAAACATAAAATAAGTCCATTTGTCACAATCAATGAAATTAGTCTAAAACTAATGTTGGCCCCGTGAGGGTCTACAAGAAGAGAAATAGTTTGTAGAAGGGGGGGATGAATACAAACACAATATTTTTTAATTTAAAATATATATTGATAAAGAAGATCAATACAAATTTTACAAGATTGTTTGCGGAAATATAAGGTAGTAAAAACCTATATAAACAATCTTTAGTTACACACAAAATCTTAGCAAATACAAGAAAAGAAATTGCTGTAGAGAAGATCCTTTACTTAAGCTAGAAAATGATTGAAGTAAGAATTAGGGTTGGAGAGTGAGTTGCGCGCACTCTGCATGGAGAAGAAACACTTCTATTTATACTCAGTGCATTAAATGGACATTTAATGCAATATGGTAAGGTTAGAGTCTGTGTTAAACCTTAAGAGGAAGACTTGTCCTTTGCTTCAGTAAATAATAAAAACAACACTATTCATGAGCAGACATCATTACCTAGAGTTGGTGGACAATAGAGTCGACTAGTCAGCTCCGTACCGTACCAACTTTCATAAGGGTATGGGTTTTGTCCTTTGTGTGCATAAGG
>NC_037529.1:50093036-50094349 GCF_001531365.2 Cynara cardunculus var. scolymus
GACAATTTAAGGTTTAACATCGATAAATTACAAACCAAATGTTACATAAAGTCTAGATTAGAGAAGGGTGTCACAAAATCCCAACAACGTTCGTATCTCCAACACATGGAAGACGTCCGCGAATGGCTAAATCCTTCTTGTGCCTCTAACTAGTACTCATCTCATCACAATGTCGCTAGTACCATTCTCCAACGAGGTTCCGATGCACACGCCTACAAATAAAAGAGTTAGGCTTAACGTCTAGTGAATTCAAGTAGTTTTCATCATCAATATAAAATGGTAAAACGGAAAGAGTGTTATTTAAACGACAATTTCCAAAATKAAATATATTAAATATAAAAGCAACATCTTTTCCAAAACCCAACATTTTTGTGATGAAAATTCATAAATGAAAGCATCCATTTAACATGAAACCAAAWTCAATACTCACACATAAAGCGAATAAGGTTTAACATTCAAATACTAAAAACATCGATAAGTTCCRATATACTAAAACCATAAATTATGGATACTCTCCATACCTAAAACAACACMAAAAACATAGATAAAAACATAATATCCAAAATACACCTTTTGGTGACGGAGAGACATGATTCCATTGGATGTGATGGAACACAAAAGTAAGTCACATCTCTATGTTAATGACCATCATTAYAGAACAAATTCATTGAGTTCAACCACTCTATGTCTATAGTTAAATGAGTCATCAACCTCAACCACTCTAGATTTATCGCTTATGTAGCCATCAAGCTCAATCGCTCTAGGTCTATCGCTTGTGGAGTCATCAAGTTCAACCAMTTCAGGCCTATAGTGAGATCTTCAATGATCCTAGTTAAGCTCATTTATTAGAAATTACATTATATTGATTAATGGCTGGTGCCTACTCCAAGAGCCCACACCATATTGCCTATGAAGACCCATTGCCTATTACAAGTTACAASAAGGGAATATCATCCCATTCATACCAATAAAACCAAATCTTATGCCTATAAATCCATTACAGTATAAATTACATGACTCTAGTAGAATGATCAACGCATTTAAAAYATGTATTTCCAAATAAATATATCATAAATGCATATCACGTCCCAAACCCAACAATGAGTAAAATAGACCGGGCACGTCCCCAAAACTTATCTGAGGTAAAACCAAGCCAATAATCAATGACTCAATTGACTATTCAATAAAAGTCAGTATGAACTAATAAAATACAAATAACCAATGTTTATACAACTTATGGCCCAAAAAGTTTAAATATCTTATTATTGATTTAAAGTTGGGTAAAATCCCAAAACACCATGGTTTCAAAGAAG
>NC_037529.1:50094454-50101313 GCF_001531365.2 Cynara cardunculus var. scolymus
AGTGTGTTAACATTAAATAATCCCATATGAGGAATGAATCATCAAAATGCACAAATTCTATGATTTATTATTAAAATGTCCAAAAACCCCATATATAAGTACTTCTCAAGATTTGATAAAACCAAATGTGCAAAAGATACAATTTCATCAAGTAACCAATATCATTTGATAAATCTTAAGGAAAACACTTTAAGACTYTAAAATACACATTTTTGGCATGTACATAGTTTTCATAAAACAACTTGAAACTCATATTGCTAGGTTAGGTTAAACCTAGCTTTCAAACCCAAACTCTAACTTTCACTGGTGAAGACTTGATATCCTCTGGCTAAACTCCTAGATTTAAGATGCAAAGCTYTCAAGAACACCTCATTTACTCCTAATCTCTAACAAAATGCCACCATGAACAGGAAAGGTTTAGGGTGCAATGTGATCAAACCATAGGTCAAGAAATGGTAATCTAGAAACTTACCTTCAATCAATAGGAGCTTTAAAATCACCAAAAATGTTTTCCACCCCCCTCGAAAATCTAACCCAAAGCTCCAAAATGTTCAACATAGAGAGAATGGTGAAAGAAAAGTGTTGGAGTGAAGAAATGAAGAAAAAACCCCCCAAAATCAACCATTTTTGAARTTAATAAGCCTTAATGTACCTTTTCGTGCAACTAAAGTCGCACGAAAAGTTGCCCCAAATTTATGACCGTTTCTCGATCTTTTTCCCCAATCGTTCTAAAAAAATTACGGGTGTTACACTAAATAAACATAGAATAGATATATAAAATTATCAATAGTAATTSGACCATACGAGCATCTCTAGTAGCTTTATCAAAATGGGGGAAATTGAGATTAAAGATATTTTAAGCTCTTAATTTAGGGAGRGGTCTGGAATTTTCATTTGAGTGATCGTCTTCCAAGTTATTTAACTTGGAAAAGGAAAGAGATGTAAAAGTGAGAAATAGCRGTCATTGGTGTGAAGGCATTCATGTAACACCTCGAAGTTTAGGAAAAAGAACGACTAATCTAAAAGATTTATACCACATCAATTTAAACTATGAATTCCTTTCTAAATGAAAAACCTTGATTGCCTATAAAGGCAATTTAAGATTTTAACAACAATAACTTACACAAGCCAAACCTTAAACATAGCCTAGGTTAGGCACTTGTATTACTAAAACCCAATAATAATCGCTATCTCTAAATTACGGAAAATGTCCCCAAAAGTGAAATTCTTCTTGCGTCTCAAAATGACCGACTCCATGGCTGATATGCATAGGATGGCRGCAAGTATGTACAAAAACAAACATGGAGAAAAGGGAAGGATGCAAGTAGGGGCCACACTCAACTCTTCACAAGTGTGGCTAGTGCCACCCTACAAGGACCTTGTTGATCATCTCTCAGTGATTTGATGATAATCCCTTTTATCTATCGAAGTATATTATCTCTGTATTCAATTTAAGCAAATCATCACCGAGTCTGTTCAGTGATCGCTGAACATGTATTGTAATTCATTCARAGACCAGTATACTTTAAGAAGACAAAACTCACACCACAGATCATTCAACAATGTYAAAGACATAAGATGAAGATTTGAGACCAGCAAGTTCATGATCTAAAGCGATTTTTAGTGATAACAAGATCGTCTACACAAGTATGAAATTTGCACAAGATTCAGCGAACACTGATGAGACCTTCAACGTCATTCCAGTGTTCAGTGATCAAATGAATCTTAWGCAAGATAGTTTTTGTCTTGTCCTTCTATACACATGTGACATCCGTCAGTTCTAAAATCCAGGTTAGTATCTGCATAGGGTTTCCAAAATTAGAAATATAACTTATTAGAGCTTAGTTAAGTTGATTWGAACTCATYTGGTTTAGATTGYYGGCGTTTAGGTTAGAAAGTCCAGTTTCGGCAAGTAACTGATAAAGCTAATTTATGTAATGCCGAAAACTCTAAAAATTCTCCAAAATATGTTAAAAGTTAATAATATAAAGTTCAAATTTAAAATATAAAAAGTTTAATTTAAAAGTCCAGACAATTTCACAAAAATCTGAAATTTTGACCAAATACTGATTTTTATCACCGATAGCCATTTTAATTTGTTAAAATACAAGATAATTAAGTTTAAAAAAAGTTAAAAATTGTTGGGCTTGGGTTAGGCTCATGGCTGGCCCTTCTCTCCCCCCCACCATTCCCTCTAAACATTTAAATGAAGGTGACCTTTAGTCTACCTGCATTTCCCTCTCACTTCTCCATTTCTCTCTTCACAAAATTTTCCTCCTTCTCTCTAACCCAGCCGATTTTCTCCTTAAACCCTCATCATTTTACAAGTTCTTTGAAGAAAATCAAAGAACAATCTTCATATAAGAAGGTAAGAGCTTTGTCTATGCGTTTTTCTTTCATTTTTGTGGTAAAATCCGTTTTTCTTCTACTTTATCTTACACTTCCCCTAAACCCATGACTTCTCTAAGTTCTAAGGGTAGATTAAACACCAAAAATATGATATATATCGTTGAAATGGTGGTAATCCATGATCCCAAACATTAGAACTCAAGAAAAGTTGGTAAAGGTGCTTGCATGTGGGGTTTTGACCATAAAAGGGGCTGTTTGGAGCTGACAGATTACTACCTAGTAGTTATGTCGGCCATTTCTCCCAAAATAATAGTCCAAATGCTACGTTTCTTTTTTAGAATGAAGCTCAGTGAGTTAGGGTTCTATCCCCACTGGAATCACATAAAAAGAGTAAGTTTTGAACCTTCAAATGTTTAAAACAAAATAAGTGTGCAACAACACACTTGATCTTTTTTGTCAATATATTTTTTTTAAAAGTGAAAGTTGTTGTGTTTGTATTCATCCCCCCTCTATAAACTGCTCCCTATAAACTCTTGTAGATCCGACTGGGACCAGCAAGTGGTATCAGAGTAGTATTTTTGTGTGTGTTATATTGTTCTTTTATTGGTAATTTATTATCTCTTCTTCTCTARAAAATTTATTTACCTTTCAAAATGGCTTTGCAAAACATTAGCACAAATTTTCACGACAATGGCTCCCTTGCCAAACCTCCCGGGTTTATCAGAGACAACTTCAGTCTCTGGAAGAACCGAATGACKCTCTTCTTAGAAGRTATGGATMTGAAATTCCATACTACATAGAGAATGGACCTTATGTTCCATCCATTATCTCTCCAGCAGTTCCTACTACTGCTACGACTACAACGATTCCTGAACGACAGATTCCAAAGCTCCCTTATCAATTGAGTGATGAAGACAAGGAGAAGGTGGCTTTAGATACTCGTACGAGATCTATAATAGCCATGGCTATTCCTGACGAGGTCCATCACTCTATGATGAAGCTTAAAACATCGAAAACCATGTGGGACACTCTCTGTGTCCAATATGAAGGTACTTCTAAAGTACAAGAATAGAGGAAAATTAATCCAGTAAGACAATATGAAAGTTTTCTTTGGGGAAAAACTAAATCTTTGTCTGAAGTACATCAACGATTTAATTGTCTTCTTATTGATTTGAGGATAGTTAAAAGAGAATATTCCAACTCAGAGTCACTGACAAAAGTCCTTGAATGTTTTCCAAAAGCATGGGATCAGTATACCATGTGTCTCAAGATGTCCAAGGACAKGTCYTCCCTTTCTCTCAGTTCTCTTTATGGGATTTTGCTTAATCATGAGCAATCCTGTCAGCTGAAGAAGAATCTTCTCAAAGACTMTAGGGAAATGAAAAGCTCTCTGTTAGCTTTAATATATGATAGCTCTTCAGTTGACCCTTCTATTTCTTATATTTCCTCTTCTATTTCTAT
This sequence comes from Cynara cardunculus var. scolymus, assembly GCF_001531365.2. Classification (NCBI taxonomy): domain Eukaryota; kingdom Viridiplantae; phylum Streptophyta; class Magnoliopsida; order Asterales; family Asteraceae; genus Cynara; species Cynara cardunculus. The sequence continues at coordinate 50,098,265 of NC_037529.1, forward strand.
CACTGAGTTAGATCCTTCTAACTATGAGAACTTGACAGACTCTTATCTTTCARAGTTTGATGAGTCGCTGGCCCTTCTAACTAACTCTTTCAAGAGGTTYGCCAGAAAAGCAACTACCGTAGATCTCCTTCGCCGACCATAGCAGAAAAGCCAAAGTCAAACCCYATTGACAAGGCTTCAACGAGCTGCTACAACTGTCAACGCAAAGGCCACTTTGCAAGTGAATGCAAGTTGAAGAAAGCTACAACGCCATCTTCTAACCTCCTATCCTCCTTTAGGACTCAAAAGGACAAATACCTGAAACTAAAGGAGAAGTACAAGAAGATGAAGAATCTTCAGCGTAAAGGCAAAGGTATTGTTGCTGAAGAGCATGACTGGGATGATTCTTCTCATGAATCATCCTCTGACGAGGAAGACACCACCAACCTCTATCTCATGGTCAAGGATGTCAAAGATGAACCATCTGAAACATCATCATTCAGTGATCCCTCATCATCAACCTCTGGTCAGGTATGTATCCTTAATGAACCCTCTTTTTCTTCCTCTGATAGCCTATCTGCACTAAATACGCTGACAGTTGACCTTTACAATGCCCTAAATGGAAAATCCAAAGATGAAAAGCCTAATCTTGATCTTCAAGAAAAATTAGGGAGATACCATTCAAAGATCAAAAAGTTGACCAAGATGGAGAAAAATCTTAAGGATCAGGTCATTGTAAACTAGACCATTAGTATTGAAGGCGAATAGGCTATCGCTGAGCGTGAGCAAGAAATTGCTGAACTCAAAGTTGAAAAGGCTACCATTGAAGGATGGTGCAAAGCCTCTATCAAGGCCTCTGAGATCATCAACCCTCAGATCCCTGCGAAGATAAAGAGTGGTCTAGGATTTTCTATGATCTGGAATAAAGTGTCACTAACAAGTTCATGTTGAAGTTTGGTACTTTTATCTCTTCCATTTCTCATACATCTTCCTCTTAATACTCTTCTACTGAGACTCCTCTTAAAGGAACTCCTTTGAGTTCAGGATGCAAAGACAACAGTAAATCCGTTGTCAGCACACCTCTTCCCAAGAAGGCCAACAAGTCAAATAGACTCAGATCTATTCCTTCATCTTGTAAACCTTCTTCTTCAGGGACCAAAGTTTATGAACCCTCTCACCAATCTAAGACAAAGCTGAAAGTGAATCTTTCATCCAAGGTATCAAAACCCTCAGTTGTTCCTCCTCAAACAAATGAGAAACGTATCCTTGGAGCTTGTCCCTCTTCTATTCTCCTTAGCCCTTCTGGCCCTAAAGCTTCTTTCAGCTTCAAGTAGTGTCGTCACTGTGGCGAAACTTATCATATCGCCAGTAAGTGTCCTTCAACTATCAAATTTAGTCTGCCAGCCAAGGTAAAGAAAGTAGCTAAGGCTAAAAAATCAGCCAAAGCAAAATCAGCCACCAAAGTTATGAAAACGACTAAGGTAAAGAAGTCCACTGAAGCCTCTTCTTCAAGCTCAGTAAAGACACCTGCTAACTCTGAGTCTTCAGCATCAGTATATGTCGCCTCTAACTCAACTGGACCCATTGAGAAATGGATACCAAAGTAATATTAATTTTTTTTTTGCAGGAAGTCAAAGGCATCTGGTATCTTCATAGTGGATGTTCAAGACACATGACCGGAGACAAATCCCTGCTCACTAATTACAAAAAGGAAAAAGGCTCTTATGTGACCTTTGGAGGAAACGGAGAAGGATATACCAAAGGCTTTGGTATATTAACCAACGGTGCAACCACCTTCAAACGCGTTGCATATATTGAAGGACTGAAGCACAATGTGTTATTAACATCAGTCAGCTGCGAGATAAAGATTTCACAGTGAAATTTCTTAATAACTCAAGTTATGTCTATGACAAAGATGACAACCTTGCTCTTACAGGTTCTCGTTTAGAGAACGTGTACGTCATCAACATGGATTATCCCTTCACTGAGAATAGTTGTTTTCTCTCTAAAGTGTAACACCCCACTTTATACATTGCATGTAACACATACTTCATTCAACAGAAATACATGTATTACACCAGTTTAGGTCCCAAAGTACAAATTATCGTACAAAATACAAAGCCCAAAAATTCCAAAAATWCAAGTTCTTATATTGATCAACATTATCTACCAAAACTAGATTCATCATAACTGATCTTCACACAGATATGCATATAGGAAAATATCACATTTTCCCCTTCCCCTAACCTTCGTGTAACCCAACAGTTCCTGCAATACATATTTAGAAATACAAAATGATGGTTAGACTAGAAGGTCTAGTCAGATCCCTTTTTCAATGTAATTAYAGGTGAAGATCACCGAAACCTTTATTTAAAATCAACTTTTCATGTAAGCAGATACATAATCATGTAAATCATATCTACCAGTGCCTTGTTGATTCTCAAAGCCAATCTYTGACTTTATAAATAACATATTAAGCAAAACAGGGTAAAACCTTTCAGGTTTCACATAACTCATCTCTCAACATTTTCATGCGAAACACGGTTATTCAAAGCCTCTCGCCAAAAACCAGTTATCTTCTCCTCAATAACATTTTTACTACCATTTCTAATAAGAACTATGTTCCTGAATCTTTAAATCGTAAAGAAATAAGTACTCAGAGCCATCGTAATCTTAAGGGATATAATAGTAAGAGTTATATTAAAAATACACACACAAATGCCACCCTTATATCCAAAGGTACACATCTCCTTGATAGGCCACCCTTATCCCAAAGTACACCTCTCATTGATATGCTACCCTTATCCCAAAGTACACATCTCTTTAATATGTCATCCTTATTTTCTCATCAAAATTTAGAGATTATTCCCAATTAGGATAGACCAAAGTCACAAACGTCCCGATGGAGCATTATCTATAGATTTAACCAAAAACAGTTTCAAAATAAACATTGAATACTCTTTCTTTATCATTTTAGAAAGATCAAAATGCCATTACATAACCCACTTTTGAATAAAAAATTCATTAACTTATCCAGCCAACCCTAATAATCCGGTCAACACGACAAACA
>NC_037529.1:50102834-50127165 GCF_001531365.2 Cynara cardunculus var. scolymus
TATGCCTCTGGTTGAATTGCTGAAGAAAACTCTAAGTGTTGTTGACCAGAGGGGTGATGAAGATGCTCTTTCCATCGTATCTCTGGTTGTTCATCGACCCTCTGGTTGTTCTCCAAACTTAGTCAATTCTGCCTTGATGTCTTCATCGGTCTTCTGGTTCTTCATCACTTATTGTTTTTCATTACTAATACCCTTTATGGATTATGGGGTCTAACAATCTCCCCCTAATTAATGAAAGAACATAAACTAATCTATGAACAGAATTGAAGAACATAGACTAATCTAAAGAAAAACATCAAATTCCAAATTTCCTTGGACTAAGCTTACCTCTCTTACCGAACCTGACTACCCTTTTTCCATGGCGAAACCTTCAGCATCACATAATCCCCCGTAAGGAATTCAATGACTTACGGCGTTTGTCAGCATAGCTCTTCTGACGGTCTTGAGCTATTATGATCTTTTCTCGGATTTGCCTAATCTTCTCAGAAGTGACTTGAACAATTTTCGRCCCAATTAATTTTCTTTCATCCACTTCATTCGAACACAACAATGTTCTACACTTACGATCATATAGAACTTCATACGGTGCCGCCTGGATGCTGGAGTGATAACTATTGTTGTAGGCAAATTCAATTAACGACAGATGATCTTCCCATAATCCCCCAAAATCTATAACACACGCCCTCAACATATCTTCAAGAGTCTGAATTGTTCTTTCACTCTGCCCGTCAGTATGTGGATGATATGTTGTGCTCAATCAGATATGAGAACCCAAAGCTTTCTAAAAACTTTCCCAAAATTTTGAAGTAAATCCGTTATCTCTATCTGAGATGATAGACAACAGTACCCCATGTCTGGTCACGATCTCTTTAATATAAATCCCTGCTAATCTTTCTAACGGATAATTCTCTTTTATCGTAAGAAAGTGCACAGATTTTGATGGACGATCCACAATCACCCATATGGYATCAAATCCTTTTGGAGTTCGAGGTAATTTCATTATGAAATCYATCGTGATATGATCCCATTTCCACATAGGAATTTATAATGTCTGTAAATTCCCATATGGCCTTTGATGTTCAACTTTCACTTGCAAACATGTCAAACATCGTTCCACATACCTTGTTGTCTTTCTTCAATCTAGGCCACCAATAAAACGGTTTTAAATCTTTATACATTTTATTAGTGCCAGGATGAATAGAATATARGGATTTATGACTTTTGTTTAAAATAATTTCCTGGGTATTCCCATAGCACGGTACCCATATTCTACCCTGAAAGCACAGAAGTTCTTTATCATTCTTTTCCAAGGAAGAAATTAGCTTACCCAGTCGTTCAAACTTGAAGTTATCTTCCTTAACCGCTTCCCCTTAACACTTTGCAATCTCATCATGAAGATCCGRCAATAAACTCATTCTCATAGCCACAGCCCTGATCATACCACTCTTCTCTTTTCTATTTAAGGCATCTGCTACCACGTTAGCTTTCTCCAGATGGTAAAGGATTTCACAATCATAATCATTTACCAACTCAATCCATCATCATTGTCGCATGTTTAGCTCCTTTTGATTGAATAAATGTTGGAGACTTTTATGATCAGTAAAGATCTAACACTTAGTCCCCAACAAATAATGCCTCCAAATCTTCAGAGCAAAAACTACATCTTCAAGCTGCATGTCATGTGTTGGATATTATTTCTCAAGATCTTTTAGCTGTCTGGATGCATAAGCAATTACTTTCCCCCTTTGCATTAGAACACATCCCAAACCCAGCTTTGAAGCATCATTGTAGACCATGAAATCTTCTGATCCTTCTGGTAGAGACAAAATTGGAGCGCTGCATAGACGATCTTTAGTGACTGAAAAGCCTTTTGTTGTTCTACTTCCCACTGATACTTAACATTTTTTYGAGTCAACTTTGTCAGGGGTACTGCAATCTTTGAAAAATCCTGATTGAGTTTCTGGTAGTACCCTGCTAACCCCAGGAAACTACGAACTTCCGAAAGAGTTTTCGGTACCTCCCATTTCTCTACTGCTTCAATCTTAGCAGGATCAACCTTTACTCYTGCTTCAGATATAACGTGGCCCAGAAATTGAACTTCTCTTAACCAAAATTTACTTGGACAATTTAGCATACAACTTTTCTTTCTTTAGAAGCTCTAGAATCAAATGAAGATGCTCAACATGCTCTTCTTCAGATTTTGAGTATATAAGAATATCATCGATGAACACAATAACAAATTTATAAAGATATTCACTACATACTCRGTTCATGAGATCTATGAAAGCTGCGGGAGCATTGGTCAGGCCAAAAGGCATAATTAAAAACTCAAGATATCCATACCGAGTCTAAAAAGCAATATTGGCAACATCCTCCTCTTTGACTTTTAACTGATGGTATCCTGACCGCAAATCGATCTTTGAAAAGTAACTAGCTCCCACCAATTGATCAAATAGATCATTGATTCTTGGTAAATGATACTTATTCTTAATGGTCAGTTTGTTCAATTCMYGATAATCAAWGCAAATCCGCATTGATCCATCCTTCTTCTTGACAAACAGAACYCGAGCACCCCAGGGTGAGGTACTTGGTCTGATGAAACCCTTGTTAAGAAAATMCTTTAACTAACTAACCAATTCTTTCAGCTCTGACGACGCAAGCCGGTATGGTGTTGTTGCCACTGGCTCTGCCCCGGGTACCAGATCTATCCTAAACTCAATAGATCTATCTGGCGGTAGACCAGTTAAATCTTCCGGGAAAACTTCCAGATACTCACACACAACTGGAATCAACTATAACTTATCTTTCTCTTTCTTTGCATCTATCACATAGGGTAGATAACCCTGACATTTCTTTTGTATACACTTTCGGGCATTAAAAACCGATAACGATATGATTATCCTGCTGATCGCCATAAATAATAATTGGTTCTTTCCCAAGCAGCTCAAGATGGATCATTTTCTTATTACACAGAATACTAGCCTGATTATCTGTTAACCAGTCCATTCCTACCACAACATCGAATTCTTTCATTGGCATTAGGAACAGTTGGATCGGCAACCCACACCTCTCAATTTCAATTATACAATTATTTAACACATAACCAACAGGTTCTTGACTATTAGCAGTGCCAACTACTAATATATCGTCAAGTGGCACATAAGTCATACATGCAGATTCAGCAAATGAAGGTGACACAAATGAATAATTTGCACTCGAATCAAGTAACTCCTTGGCATATATGGAATTCAGTAGAAATGTACTTGTTACCACGTCAGGTGTAGCCTCGGCCTCATTATTTGTCATATGGAATGACCAACCTCGCGCCCCTCCTTGCCCTCCTCTAGATACATTGGGTCTTCCATGGGCACTCGATAATTACTTTCCATAGTCAACTGCGGAGTCTTTAACAGTGGACACTTGGGTCGAATATGATCCGGTGAATTACAATTAAAACACCTTCTAGTAAGCGGACAACTTCTTAATAAATGACCTGCCTCACCATACTTGTAGCATTTTCTCAAGTATGTCTTACAATCACCCTGATGAATCTGTCGACATCGGGTGCAAGCTCTTTCACTAGCCTTCTATACAGATCTATTATCATATCTTACTAACTTTGACCCTCGATAATCAGATGAAGGTCCTTCCTATTTCCTTTTATCAACAACCTTTCCCTCTTCTTGCATGTTCTTATTTCGTTTAGTGACTTATGCCGCATCCACAGTCAAKGAGAAAGTGGTAGGGTTCATAACAATCACAAATTCTCGGATYGAAGGCTTTAAACCCCAAATATACCTCTCCACTTTTCTGGATTCTAATGAAATGTAATGCTCAGCAAATCGGGAGTATTCGATGAACTTTTCAGTGTATTCCCGAAYAGTTCCATTACCTTTCTCAAATTATAGGAAATCCTCCTCCATCTGTCTTACAGCTGTCTTGGGACAGAACTGATCCTTGAATATGTTCACAAATTCTGTCCAAGATAATGTTTGTAATACGTCTGTTCTAGCTAAAGACTTAACTTCCCACCAGAATAAGGCATTGGATTTCAATACAGAAACGGCAAACCAAACTTTATCTCTCTCCGAACACTTAATAGTGTTGAACACAAACTGAATCTCTTCGATCCAGCACATAGCTTTAACTGGATCTCTTTCTCCAAAAAATGTTGGCGGTTTGCATGTCAAAAACATTTTGATGTCCCCCCCTTACTGTGTTCAACCGGAACAGAGGGATTTATTTTTACTCTCTCTGTTTCAACTCTAGCAGGTATTCCCATAATGGATGTCAAGGTTTCCCTCAACTTCCCCATCTCTTCTACCAACATATCTCTAGTTACATACTCTGGCTCGGGCATCTGCTCTTGATTGCTGTTTCCAGAGTGAGATTCTACCTGATCAGGATGAGTCACAGATTGACTAATTCTGCCTCTGGTTTGACTTCTTCCTTGCCCTCTGCCTCTAATTCTTCCTCTTCCCCTATCCTCTGAAGTTTCAGCAGGAACATTGGYAGGAGAATTCTCTGTATCATCAGGATTAGAGCAGGCAATCCTTTCAGATCTTCGAGTTCGGCTAGACATCTGCAAAATTCAATATTAATAATAACGTATTCACATTCCCAAATATAATGAAGTATCTAAGTCCAGATATGTACCTATAAATTCTTAATTACATTGGCCAGATGTAATTCGAATTTACCTTACACACTGTTCTCTTAACTCATCATATTTATTTYCAAAGGTGCTAACTATGTTCGGGACCCCTAACATGCAATGAAATAGTTTAAGTCTAGGTATCATGCTTTAAATACCTAAATCTCTTAAACTCAGGCTCTGATACCACCTTTTGTAATACCCCACATCATACATTGCATGTAACACATACTTCATTCAACAAAAATGCATGTACTACACCACTTTGGGTCCCAAAGTAYAAGAAATTATCATACAAAATACATAGCCCAAAAATTCCAAAACTACAAGTTCKTGTACTGATCAACATTATCTACCAAGACTAGATTCATCATAATTGATCTTCACACAGATATGCATATAGGGAAATATCACATTTTCCCTTCCTCTTACCTTCGTGTAATCCAGCAGTTCCTACAATACATATTTAGAATTACAAAATGAGGGTTAGACYAGAAGGTCTAGTGAGATCCCTTTTTCCATGTAATTGTAGGGTGAAGATCACCAAAACCTTTATTTAAAATCAACTTTTCATGTAAGCAGATACATAATCATGTAAATCATATCTACCACTGCCTCACTAGTTCTCAAAGCCATTCTCTGACTTTATAAATAACATTAAGCAAAACAGGCTAAAAACCTTTCAGGTTTCACATAATTCATCTCTCAACATTTTCATCAGAAATACGATTATTCAAAGCCTCTAGCCAAAAGCAGTTATCTACTCCTCAATAACATCTTTACTACCATTTCCAATAAGAACTATGTTYCTGAATCTTTAAATCACAAAGAAATAAGGACTTAGAGCCATCGTAATCTTAATGGATATAATAGTAAGATTTATATTAATAATACACACGCAAATGCCACCCTTATATCCAAARGTACASCTCTCCTTGATATGCCAYTCTTATCCCAAAGTACACCTCTCCTTGATATGCCAAYATTATTTTCTCATCAAAATTTACAAATTATTCCCAATCAAGATAGACCGAAGTCACAAACGTCCTGATGGAGCATCATCTATAGTTTCAACCAAAAACAGTTTCAAAATAAACATTAAATACTCTTTCTTAATCATTTTAGAAAGATCAAAATGCCATTACATAATCCACTTTTGAATAAAATATTTATTAACTTATCCGRCCAACCCCAACAATYMGGTCAACACAAAAAACTTAGCCGAACTTCATATCCGGTCATGCCTTGGCCTGATTACATATCCGGACAATACCTTTCCAAACACATTGAACATTATTGAATCCGGTCAACACAATAAATAAAAACACTTTGTAACTCAAGTCTGTTTAAAGAACCCGAACGGCCTTATAGCCGGATTAGAACGTACCYGGACGGCACGTTAGCCGGACTAGAYCGTATCCRGATGACACGCTAGCCGGACTAAGACGTTTCCGGACAACTCGTTAACTGGATTAGAACGTATCCGGACAACTCGTTAACCAGATTCCCACTTCTCCGGTCAAAACTATAACCGGATTCATAATTTCAAAATTTACTAAYACCWTGTMTGGTCAATACTATRACCGGACATCYTTACTCCAGTCAACATATTCAAGGCATAATTTGATATATAAAAKGAGTGAAATCATATGAATTAAATGTTTAAACCACTCACCTTAATTAGCAAAATAKGAAACAACTTTGGTTCTAAATCAAAAGTAAGCAATCCRCACAAAAGCTCTCTTAAAATTTCAAAGAAGCCATAATACTTTTTCCTTTCACCATCCCTTGTATTTATACTCTTTCCAAATTTGGAAAGTCGGCACAAAAGCATGTGCATGCATAACCACATTCCATGCATGCTTTCATAAACCCATGTATGCATTCAAAACATATACATACTACATTTCATGCTTCATACCTACACATCTCATGCATATATTTATAACATATGCATATACTTAATATTCACATGATCAAATATATCAATTTATAATGCATTCACGTAATCATATATCAAATAATCACATATTAATTACCTCAGGTGATAACCAAAACCCGGTTATCACAAAAAGCCTCTTCAAATATCAACTGGTTATGGCACAAATGGCTTTCAATATAAACTTCAAGACGTTGAATGAGCTGTCTCAAAAAGATCTTGTCACTGGCCTTTTTCAGCACTTTTTTGCAAAGGAATCTCTTTGCTCAGCGTGGGAAAAGAGAAAGCATACAAAGGTATCTTTAAGTCGAAGCAAGTTTCTTCAGTGACCTCTCTGCTTCAGCTATTGCACATGGATTTATTTGGTCCTGTCAACATGCAATCTATAGCTGGAAAGAAATATATGCTCGTTATTGTTGATGAGTTTTCCAGGTACACCTGGGTCTTCTTTCTCATATCTAAGAGTGATACACCTGAAGAAATCATCTTGTTTGTCAAACACATAGAAGTACTAAACAACATCAAAGTACGGTCTATCAGGAGTGATCATGGCACTAAATTCAAAAACAGTATCATTGATGACTTCTTTGTAAACAAGAGAATCTCACACAACTTCTCAGCTATGGAATCTCCACAACAGAACAGGGTCGCTGAAAGGAGAAAATTGAATGATCATCGAAGTCGCCCGATCAATGCTCAACGAATCTCGTCTCCCTACTCAATTCTTAACTAAAGTTTGTTGGTCCTATTAGGGTCTACAAGAGGTGTATAACAGTTTRTAGAAGGGGGGATGAATACAAACACAGTAAACTTTTCAAGTTTAAAATGTATATTGATAAAGAAGGATCAATACAAATTTTACAAGATTGTTTGCGGAAAGATAAGGTAAARAAAACCTATCTAAACAATCTAAGTTACACACTAATTCTTACCAAAGGAAATGATTTCATGTTTAAGACTTAGAAGAAAGTAAGTTMTTTATGGGTAAGAACTATTTATAGTACTTTAAAAGTGATTCTGACTTGCTTTTGAAGATAAGCGTATTTTGTTCTTAGATGTGTGTTCTTTTACGTATGAACGTAAGAGTTAGGGTTCAAGAGTTAGARTATCTCTGCATGGAGATAGAACTAATCTATTTATACTCATTGCATTAAATGCACGTTTAATACAATGGAGTTGGGTTTGAACACACGTCAAGCCTTTAGAGAAAGACTTGTCCTTTGCTATAGTGAATAGTACAAAAGCCTATTCATGAGCAGACATCCTTTCATGGAGTTGGTAGGTAGTAGAGTCAACTAATCGGCTTCATACCGTGCTATGTTCTAGAAAGGGTATGGGTTTTTCCTTTGTGTGTGTAAGGACAAGACAAAAAAAATCATGCTCAACAAAACTATCACGGAATCTTTTTGTCCAGTTTCCTTCTTTAATAAAACAGGTTTATAATCTATATTTTTTGGTTGTTTATCTTCTAAGAAACTTTGTTTGGTTTTTAAAAATGTTCTTCTTTCTTTTAAATACAAACAAACAGGTTAAGCATCATTCTTCTTCATGATTTTAATCTAAGTTTCTAAAAACCCTATTTTGCTCAAAAAAACCTATTCTTCTTCTGGATTTTTCAAAAAAAAAAGTTTTTCTTTCAAATCATTGACGAAAATAGAGAAGAACCGCATGTCTGCCATTTGGAAATATCTTTTCTTGCACTCCATTTAGTGCATGGACGGAAARACTGTAGGGCAGGATCAAGCCTCACGAGTGGCGCTGAACATTGGCACTTTAGTGATCAGGAACATCAATGCGAACTACGCATAGCTGATCTTCGATGACCTGGTGCTGAAGCTGAACAAGTGTTAGCATGAGAAGGTGGTTCCATACACAAGGTCCGTCAGTAGGATACTCTCCAAGATCTTCGCTTTCAACTACCCACTGAAGGTAACCTACCTATTTGTCGGCTTGGGTCCAGGATTCTCGACCAAAAGACCAAGTCGTCAAACATTGGTCTATTCATCCCTATTTTGAGGATAGCCAATGATTCTTCTACCCCTATTCTACTTTTTCTTCTCTTTCTTAGGTGGTTAAAACTGTGGCAAACCCCCCCCCCCCACAGTCTATCCCAACCACCACTTCCTTATCCTCCAAAAAGATGACACAATCTGAAACCCATCTTAGTCCTTCAAATAAGGATAAGAAACCCAAAAAGGGGAAACCAACACTGCTAGTTGTGACCTCTCAAAAGGTCTTAACTATTGAAAAAATCTTTACCCCGGAGGCAATCGTTGTAACTCTCCCCAAATCTTTAGTTATCTCTTCAGATATTGTCATACACGTGGCTCCTCCCCTAACTGCTTTAGTGACCCAAATCACTAAAAGTGTGAATACCAGCATCGCCACTGTTGATCATACATATTTTTTCTCAGCCATCATCTCATCTCCTCCTTCCTTGGTCTCCATCACATGTGATGATGATCCCATGGTGGTTGTCCCYTCTATTGGTGAAGCCATCACCTTAGGACCTGAGGTTTCTCCTCTCGAGGAACCTCAGACACTTGCAGCTGATCCTCAACACGGCACATGTGAAATGACCAGTGTCAATTCTTCAGATAATGCTGAGGACCCCTCAGGTAAACACCAAGCCTTCCCTTCTTTCTTTCTTACTAATCCTGAGCTATCTTATGGTCAATGTTCTCTTGCCTTTACATGTCCTTCAGAGAATGCACATACAGCCATTGAGACTGAAGCTGAAGTCTTTGACATAGCTGAGTTTGTGAAGTTGCTGCTGCTTATTGTTGCCACAGTCCTTGATAAGATGGATGAGGTGCAAAAGGCAATGCCCTTCAAGGAAGACCTGACTAACAGTCTCTCTGTTGTGAAAGCTGAGGCCTGTGACGTTAAGGAGTCGCTGATGGCCGTGAAAAGCTGATGTTATAGTTGTTATATCCAGCAAAGATGATGAAGTCCAGGCTCAGCTCACTAGGCATGGTGAGATACTTCAACAAATCTTCTAACTCCTCCAACTACTGGCGCAAGTACCTGAACCATCATTCAGAAAAGTTGACCGTCAATAGTTGGACAATTTGTTGCATTCAACATTCTCCAGGCTGAAGCTCTTTCCTCCCTAGAGCACAATCTAGAAGACATATCCTTTCATCTTAATGACCTTTCCTCTCATCTTGATAATGACAAAGAGGGGGAGAAAGATAAAGAGGAATTACTGCTGATGAGGAAATTGTTGATGACGCTGCTGCTTTGATCTCTCATGCAGATGCTCTGATCCCTGCCGTTGAGGATGCCATCGATGAAGATGATGTCATGATAGCTTCTACTGATCATGAAAACCATCCCTCCACATTTGTATTGCCAAATGCTGGTGGTAAGGATGATGAATATGAGGACGTTGAACCTCAACTCCCTAATGTCGGCAATGATCTTGGTGATGATGATGAAGATGACGATGACAATGATGACTTATGCATCCAAGTCATCCCAAGACATCCAACACTAAAGGGAATCTCCATATGGGAACCAGCTTCTCAAGGGGTGAGACCTTTAGCTTCAAGGAACCAACACTCCAAAGATAAGGGCAAAGAAGTGGCTGAAGACAATCTCGTGATTGTTCTAAGGGCTGTCAGCCAATATGAAGTTGCAAACTCTTCCAGGTATATGTCTATCTCCTCAGAAGTTGAACCCTCTATTCCTCAAATTCTCTATGCATTAACAACCCTGCTGGTCCACCAATTCATCTCACATCTTGTGAAAGCACGGATGAAGGTGAAGAAGAAATTCCAACACTCGGGGAGTCGCCTAGACAACCGTAGTGTTCAGAAGTTGATGAAGACCATAAGAGGATTCAACTAATAAATCAGATCGACCAAACCTAGAGTAAAAATCCCTCTTCATACCTCTGGTTGTGGTGAGTTCGATTTTCTCACTAACGCTGAAAGAGAAGAGTCTCTGAAAGCTGAAGAAGAGTTAATGCTACACCAGAAACAAATGAAGGACAGTCTAGAGTTAGCCAAGACTCTAGTTGCCCAAGCTTTAGCCAAAGGGAAGCTCAAGAAGAAAGATCCTCTCAAACCTCAGGCCCAACTATTGACTGAAGCTGAATGAAAACATCAACAGGCGCTGAAGCTAAAAGATCAAGATTTTAACTGGTGTAGATAAAGGGTCGAGATAARGATAAGTCCCCACAAGATCTCAAACATCACCATAAATGAACGAATGAAGGATGGTGGCCTTCTAGTCTCAATAGTCATTTTTCGAGAGAACCTAGATGTTGTGACTGAGTATCCTTCACACCTCAGCAAGAACAGCTTCTATGACTGGCTGGAGAYTCGATAAGCTATTCAGATATCAAAACCCAAGCATAAGCCTTATGTTGAAGAAGTTCTGAACGAGCTATTCAACAAGGTGTCGAAGATCATAAAGGTTCCTCATCTGCCAAAAAAGTCGCCCTCTCGAAGAAAACACCTTTCGGAACCTGAAAAAGGTCCATCCCACAAGAACGAACTCGAGACAAAATTCTCACTGGATGAAATTTTCAATGATCAAAAGAAGTTGGATCTCTCAATGTTGAACTTGTCACTGCCTAAGAAGGGTCCTTACATACCCAACACAGTGCATGTGAAACCTGAGTATGGACTTATGTTCATAGAGTATGATGGTCACTACAGGTTTCAGCGAGTATCCGAGTTCCATCTCTGCTTGATAGATCACTTAGAATATCTAAGGAGTTGACTAAATAATGATCTATTTGGAGAGATGATAGAGCGCAAGATCAGAAGTAAATGCTCAGACGCAAGAAGCTTAAAGAAGATGTCCCCGAGTACATCAACTTCAACAACTTAGATTAAACGTCTTTCAATCTTGTAATGTTATTTTCTTTTCTTTTCTTTCAGTGTATAGCCTTGTTGATCTTCTCTCTCATTGATTTGATGATAATTCCTTTTTCCTTTTACGAAGTATTATGTTTATATCTTTCAGTTCCAGCGATCATCACTGAGTCTGTTCAGTGATCGTTGAGACATGTATTGTAAGTCCATCAGCGATAGTGATACTTCAAGAAAACAAAACTCACACCAAAGAACCTTCAGCAAAAGTTGAAGACTGAAATTGAAGATTAGAGATTAGTGCGTTTGTGATCTAAAGCGGCATTCAGTGATTACAACCTGGTCAACATATGTGTGAAGACTGCCCAAGCCTCAGCGAATGYTGAAGAGAYATTCAGGGTTATTCCAGCWTTCAGGGATCAAATGAAGCTTGTTTTGCAAKATTGCTTTTGTCTTGTCCTTCCACACACAAAGGACAAACCCATACCCTTTCTGGAGTGTAGTACGGTATGGAGCCGATTAGTTAACTCTACTACCCACCAACTCCATGAAATGATGTCTGCTCATGAATAGGCCTTTGTACTATTCACTGTAGCAAAGGACAAGTTTTTCTCAAAAATCTGACGCGTGTTTAAACCCTACTGCATTGCATTAAATGTAATAGGTATAAATAGTGAGTGTTCTCTCCATGCAGACGTACCCTAAAGTAACTTAGAATCCCTTTCAAGCATTCTAAAAAGTTCTTACCCAGAAAGAACTCATTTTCTTCTTAGTCTTAACAACAAATCTTTTCTCTTTGCTAAGATCATTTGTGTAAACTTAGATTGTTTTAGATAGGTTATCTTTACCTTATCTTTTTCCGCATATAATCTTGTAAAATCTGTATTGTTCCTTCTTTATCAATATATAATTTAAATTTGAAATGTTTCATGTGTTTGTATTCATCTCCCCCCCCCTTCTACAAACCGTTTCTATAAAACTCTTGTAGACCCTAGCAGGACCAACAAGTCTTTATGAATTAGGTCTACCGGTGCTGATTGTAACTTGTAATACTTTCCCTTGAAAAATATTCAATAAAATTATCAATTCACTGAAAAAGATCCCTGAAAGGAGCAAATGGGACAAGTATATATGAGTTCTATTTATGGCTTTCAYTCACTRACAACTTTCTAGTTAGTGAATATGCTTTCAGTTTTAGTKATTAATATTGTGTGAAGTTTATTCTTTCCTTGTCATCCTTTATAGCTGAAGAAAATTTTCATAATAAACTATACCATTGAAAAAGATCCTAAAACAATTAAAAAGGACAAGTATTTTACTTGTACATTTTCCTYACTGATGTAACTTAAGCAATTTTCTTTATGTTGATCATAAAATAGGGGGAGATTGTTGATCCTCTCTCTCAGTGATTTGATAATGATCCCTTTTATCTATCGAAGTGTATTATCTCTCTATTCAGTTTTAACGACTCATCACTGAGTATGTTYAATGATTGCTGAACATGTATTGTAATTCATTTARAGACCAATATCCCTCAAGAAGACRAAACTCACACCACAGATCTTTCAGCGATGTCTAAGACAGAAGCTGAAGATTAGAGACCAGCAAGTTCGTGATCTGAAGCGGTTTTCAGTGATAACAAGATCGTCTACACAAGTGTAAAATCTGCACAAGATTCGGCGAACACTTATGAGACCTTCAGCGTCATTCCAGTGTTCAATGATCAAATGAATCTTGTCGAGCAAGATAGTTTTTGTCTTGTCTTTCTACACACAAAGGACAAACCCATACCTTTCAAAGTAAAGCATTGTATGGAATCATTCCTTTGTCTCCAAACGTGCTTACCTACTTTATGAAAGAGAATTGTTCATATACAGCCAAAAGAATTGTGTACTGCAACAAAGGACAAGTTTTCCTCTAAAAGTTTGCCACGTAATTTGTACCTTATGAATTACATTTAATGCAACAGGTATAAATAGCTGAGTAGTTCTCTTCTCAGTCATCAATCTTCCTTCTCTAAACTTATCCAAGAAGATACTTTTCTCTCTACTATCTGTCTAACAGAAAGACCCACTTTAACAAGTAGGGAGCACATTACTTCTTATCTTATTTCTTGTAGCAAGTCTTTTCTTATTGCTATCTGTAATTTTTATGTAAAAATCTGTTTARATAGGTTCTGTATTCTATTTCCACAAACAATCTGTAAAAATCTGTATTGATCTTTTTTATCAATATATTTTTTTAAAAGCGAAAGTTGTTGTGTTTTTATTCATCCCCTCCTTCTAGAAACTGTTACCTATAAACTCTTGTACATCCAGTTGGGACCAACATACCTTATGCACGCATCGACAAGAAAAAAGTGTTAGGTCTAACTTCTAGTGAGTTCAATGAGTTTTCATCTCTAATATAAAATGGTAAAACTGAAAAAGTGTTATTTAAACATAGTTTTCCCAAATCACTCATAACTTGGATTAGATGTGTAATACCAATTTGGAACCGTTGAGAAGGCTTCTACAATCGATATGTTTTGATTATGAGGTAGTCCGGGCTCTGAATAGGTCAAAAAATGAGTTTTTGCAGAGTTGTCTATTTTAGACTCAAATAAAAATTTGTTTCTTTTAAACCCATGTATGAAAAGATTCAACGTCCATTTTTGAGTGGTTCTTGATGGTATGTATATTAAGATAAGTAAGTTGTCTAAATATTTTGTTTAGGATGTTTGTATTGATGTGAGAACCATGTATGGATTGTTTAGGTAGCACGACGGAKAAGCAAGTTGGGCACCGACAGGATCTCAACTAAATAGGCTAAGATGAGTTTCAAGTAGATTTTAATGGGGTGAAAGTCAAAGTAATTACTTTTACATGATTTATTTTGTTGGACGTGTTTTGGTGATTAAAGTAGAAAATGCATGATTTTAAATGATGTTATGAAAGGAAGGTATTGATGTTTATATAAAGTGACTTTATACATATTAAGTATGCCTTGTTTATTTGATAAAGTATGTAGGAAATAATTTGGTAACTTGAAAATGTGATATATTTATTTTTAAATAAACATGCTTTGTAACCAAATGAGGAAAATCTTACGTTGTATAAATGGGGCACTGTAAGTTATTTATTTGCTCACTGACATGAGAATGGTAGATCCGGATCTGATGACTTAGGGTCACCCTTTTTGTTGGGAATGTATTGGGGTCGYTCCCTTTACAATTAAATGGGTTGCTCCCATTGGTAATGTATTGGAGTACCGTGCATGGATATATGTGCCAGATACTCGGCTAATAGGTATAGTGTCAGGTGGACACATTGCACAATGGTGATTAAATCGAAATTAGCCTAACGGATAAATGGACTGCTGGGAAGTGCTCCTCCACTTATTCCGGTTGTTATGGGTCACCCCCATACTGTGTGGTATTCATAAAACTTTGTAAATATTGATTGATTGCAAACTTATAATGTTTTGGATGAATTTAACATTTGTTTGACATGTCATATCAATCATATGTAAGTCATGCATTTTTGTTTGAAAGTATAAATTACTTGAATATTGTATTGTGARAACTCTTGAATTCACCAGGCATGTAGCCTGATTCGTTTTGTTTGTCGACGCGCATCTCAGGAACTAGTTCAAGTGGTTGTGCTAGCAACATTTTTGGTTATTATAAGGCTAGCAGGTAAGTTTATTGAATGATGCAAAGTTTGGGACTTTTGGAAGATTAATCTAGTTTGGGGGAATGTTTTTTTGGGAGAATATGAATGTAGTATTATACCTTGTAAATAGTCGTCTTTATAAAGACTAGTTAGTAATCATGGATTTTGTATGGTCATTTATTTGGCAATCATTACTTTTGCAAATATTTACAGGTTAAAAAAATGGCAAAACATGACTTTACGAACAGATAATGCCAAATTTTTGCCAGAAATTTATAATCTAAGTATAGGGTGTTACACTTCTTCTTAATCCTTCCTTACCCCCATCCTCTTGGGTTGAAGAACTACACATGGCCAATTACCAACAAAACATTCTCCCATCTCGCCTTTGGGAAAACCATACTCCCACCCATCTCCTCTACAACAAACCCCCCTACTTATTCTCATATACGTGTCTTCGGTTGTCTTTGCTACACAAACCTTTTAMCCACTACCAAACACAAATTTAGTGCATGATTTACCCGTTGTGTATTCCTCGGATTGCCCAATCATCAAGAATACTGCTTCCTAGAGTTGTCTACGAACAAAATCATCATCATCTCTCGACACGTCACCTTCGATGAACATACGTTCCCCTGCTCCCACAATTGTGTCTTTACTTATTCTCCATATGAATTCTTATCCACTTATGAATCACCATCCCTTCCAGCTTAAAATTTTTGTTCTCACTCACCTTCTACATCGACCCCTCCCCCGAATACACAGCCGCCTTCCCCCTACTCCAATCTTCTACATACCACAAATTGTACCTTAACCTTTTGCCTTTTCTCATTATAGCTCATTATACAACAATTTTGCCTTTGTATGGTTTGTGCTTTTGATCTTGGGTGTTGCTTTCACAACTTCTCTTGTTGTTGCTTGTGTYAGCCTCATGGTTTGGTTAGCATGTTAGGTTGTATTTCCTTCTCGGGACCCCAATTTTATTGCATCTCACAATTCCTTAATTGTTGCTTAGGGTGGGTTGTTGGCTTTGTACTCCTTTGTTTTTGTTTCTCAACATATGATGCCTTTAAAAAAAATCTTCAAAAGTATGAGAAAGAATAAAAATTTCTACAATTTTGAAAAATCCTCCAGAATTAAATGGAGGAAGAAAAAGATTTTTTTGTTTTCACAATGACAAAACCTCTCGAACCTAACAATAAAATTAATGGAGTAAGTGAGAAAAAGATAGTTGAGGTGTATACGCGTTAGGTTGGTCGGTTTGAGACATTTACACAACCCAACCCGATTATAGAGGTTTGAAAAAATCTTAATCCAATCCGACCCATTACAAAGTATAAGCTAACTCTTATGGGTTGGGTTGTGTTGGTGGGTTACCATCATTATTTTAGATAAGTATATCTCTTTGATTTTTGGTGACTTAAGAGTATTGTASGTGCTCGATTTAGTCCTATACATATAACAAAAAGATAATATTAAATCATTTATATATAGGTACATACAACAAACAAACAAATTATGCTTCCAAAAAGATGAAACCATGTTTACACCAAAACTCGTTTTCTGTTGCCTTCACCGAACCTATATATATATATATATATATATATATATATAGGGGAGCGGTCAAATAAAAACCACCCAATTTATACAAACCGTGCAAACTTCATTAAACCAATCATAATTTTTTATTTTGTTCATTTTTTTTTGTAATTATGAGAGGTTGATTAACCATTTTTAACGGCTTGAGTTTAAACGGGGCGTTTGTCGGTTGCATTGGATGGATTGAGCAGGTTGATGGTTATTTATGTGTTATTTATGTACCCTTCAAGATAGTTTTTCATATAATTGAATATTTTGAAAAGGAGAGGTTCATTTGAGAAGTGGTAAGTATCTAAGAAGTAAATAAATGATTTTGGCTCTTCATACGGTCAAGATTGGTCAAAAATTGTGACTTTGACTAGTCAAAGATTGCGGCTTTCACTGGTCAAGATTTGYGGTTTTAACTGGTCAAGTGAAAAATAGAGGGGTAGTTTCGTAAATTTTACAAATATACGGCAAACAAGTGCATATGTGAAATCATAGTTCATATGTGAATCATACGGGTTCATATATGAACATATAGTTTACATATGAATCACACGTGTTCACATATGCATTTGTTTTGGCGCCTATTTATAAAAATTACAAAACTACCCTTCTATCTTTCACATACCATGCAAGGAATTATTCGGTGTTTCACAGTAAAAGGCGTAAATCTTGACCAAATGAAGGGCTACGATCAGTTCTCTACTACTCAAATACTTACACTTCTGAAATGAACCTATGGCTATTTTGATAATATAATTAATATTGAAGTCTTCGAAATGAACAAACTATTAGAGATGCTCTAAAACACCAAGGTGTTGACTATTTTATAACCATAAGTGTTTGGGCCAATTTTCACGCTCTTCAATACTTCTACCAATCATATAAGTTTTTAAAGTTAACAGTCAGACAAATCTCACTTTGAGTGGATATAAACTAATGACAAATAAGAAGTAAACCCGGTATCTTACTAATTAACGTACCTCTAAGAGCTCCAAAATATTCACTTACCGGTAATTTAATTTAACTTTGTGTTTCAAAAATCTTTGTTTGAACTCCAAAGTACATATGTTTATCAGCCAACTTATTTTATTTATCTAGAAGATATAAAATATTGATATTCGGTTTCTTTTTGAAGAAAATATTTTCAAAAGACATGTTTATATCCGACTGCTAGAAAGCAGGATTGAACTACCATTCTTGAAGAATTAGGTGGGTTTGGACTGACTTGTTAAAATTAATGAGTGGACATGAACGATGAAAAAAATAGGGTAGTCCCGCCCGGGCCGTTAGTATTTTTGTAATTAAAATTTACAAATAAAATTGAAAATTCTTGATATCTACCAATTCTTGTTTAACACCCTTTGGAAATCTAAAAAATAAAAACATAATTACCGTAATTGATCAATTTCCTATTATCTCATTTGGTCATTTCCTTTATTGTCACTCATATTTCACGAAACAATTTTTTTTCTAAATTATGTACATTGTTATATATTGACGTCTAGTTCAAAGTTGGAAAAAATGTTATATCTTTTGAATTTATTTACGTAACTTGTGATTTTATATAAATCTTAATTTCAAAGATTTTACGTTTGTTAGCCCGTGGGCAAGCCGGACCCATTTCTAGGACAGGTAAAGACAAGTTTTCCAGCCAGTAAAAAAAGGTTTTGATTTACTATATTGTACAAGAAATCCGGGTTAAGCCTAGCCCGAATCAACCCAAGCTTACAAATGATCAGCTTTATATTTGACTGATCGCCCGTTATCTCATTCGACCCAATTTATTTGTTTGTCACATCACATGTATTCAAGTTGTATATAATTCACATTATTAATATATGAATATGAAAAGAGTTATCGTTTCTCACATCCTTGTGATTTCATTTCGTTCCTCGTAAGCATTTTAGATAAATCACGCAAGGTTCTATCATTGCTTCCCATTTCACAATACTCTTCAGATACCATAATTGTTCAAAAACAAAGTGGTCTAATATATCATAATTTATCTCACATTTTTATAAACCTTTCATCGTATTTTTAAGTTAATTTAAAAGATATATGTTTTAATATGATACTTTTAATTTAGAGGCATTAAATTATATACTTATCATAAAAAAAAAAGTGTACGAAATGAGCAAATTAATAATCAATCATTTGATTATTACCAAGAAAATTAAATTAGAAAAGAAAATATCCACTAAAAAGGAAAACTATGGAATATTGGTCCATTTTAGGTGGTAGTGGTTGTTAAAATGGGAATTTGAAAAACAAGCCACCAAATCATTGACACTCGCACTTTTTTGTTTCTTTTTATTTTAAATTACTTCTCGTTATTATTTTCTAGTTATATTTAATGATATCTTCGACAACGGTGTTATAATAAATTTTTTAATAACAACTATGTTATATTGTATGGTAAAAGAAAGAGTATAAAAATCTTTAAACTTAGAAAAATATCTAAACTCTATATAAAAGAGATAAATCGTATTTTAGTTTTTTTTCACTTGTAAGAGATATTGAAAATAAGTGTTTAAAAGAAAGAAATAATATTTTATTAAATGTTTAGAATATTTTAGTTAATGTGATAACCGGGTTACGGGTTATAAAACTTGGGTTTGTTTTGAAAAGTGGTGAAAAATTGACACCGTCTCTTTATATTTATGCATAATATTATATTAGGAGATAAATTTATTATGTCATTGGGATGGGATGGGATGGGAAGTGCTGAAAAGAAAAAGAAAAAGAAAAAGAAAAAGAAAGAAAACTTTATGTGTGGGTGTTCTGGAGACCAAGCAAACATAACCCAAAGAGGAGTTAGTTGAAGCATTTTTCTATGATTACATTCTTTGAATTTGTTGTTGTTCATTTCTTCATACCTTCAACTACATGAATTATAAGATGAGTTTAATTTTTATAAACTTTCTTTATTTAGAAACCGAATATAGAATGTATGGTTTTTTATATGAGTTGATATCATAAATCTGTTTTGATGCCATAATTGGAAAAATTATGAGATTTTGATATGTTTATATCGTGTGTTGGAATAAGGGTGACATATCAATGAGAGGTATATACTGGGATAAATGTAGCATATCAATGAGAGGTGTATACCAGAATAAGGGTGACAAAATCATGAGTTATAAAATATGGGGTTCGATCAAATATTCATTGATATTGCATCATTATGATGCGATGACTTGGAGTCATCGCATATGTGTGATGCGATGACTTAGAGTTGTCGCATTTTATTGATGCGATAAAAAGTGGTTATCGCACCTATATGATGCAAGGAGTGAGTTTATCACATGCTAATGATGCGACAAGTTTGGTTTATCGCACGTATAAGATGCGATGAGTTGATGTTCTCGCACTAGTGTGTTGCGAGGAGATGGGGTTGTCTCACCCATGTGATGCGAGGAAATCATGGTATCATCGATATGATGCGAGAAGTTTACTCAAAATGTGTTTATCAAGTTATTTGACTATTTTGATGCAATACATAAGCTTCGTTATATCAAAATGATGAATATTTGTTATTATTACAAAGATGAGTTTATAAATGTGATATGGTGATTATTCACCCTGTAATAACATCAAAGAGATTTCTCACTAGACCTTAAGGTCTAACCTTCATTTTATATTTCAAAAATATGCATTACAGGTCGGGCACAATCAGAGGTCAATAAGAAGGGAAATTTGTGAAGTGTTATATATATATATATATATATATATATATGCTTGCATGGGTTTTGGGCTTTTGTATCTGAAATACTTGTTATGTACTCATATATGGAAATATATGTTTATATGTAAATGTGATATTGAGATGTTACAATTAATGTTATAATTCTTAAAAATATAGCATGGAATTGAATGTAATTTTTTAGAGATCTTAATTTTTAATATTTTATTTAAATTGATGGGGATGTTTATTAAACATTTATTTTGCAATGAATAAAGTGATTTTCATTTTAGGAGAAAAAATAATATTTAATTAATGAGAGAAATTGTTGAAATAATTTTAAAAAAATATAATAGATTTGCAAAAAGTTTGTAAGATTGGTGGTAATAACATTCTAATTAAAAAGTTGTGGTATTTTTGTAAATATTTTCAGCCTAAACTTTATTCCTTTATTTCAGTTGATTTATCACGAAATAATTGTATTAAGTCTGTTAAACGTTGCAGTTTTTATTGAATGGAAACAACACGTAATAAAAAAATATTTGGAGATAAAAGAATTAATGAAATCGGTTTTATATAACGTTAAATATGTTTAAATGTTTTAACAAACTGTTTTATAGAACTTAAGTTTATGCGACTAAACAATTGCGTGTTCTATATATATAAAGATGTCACAATAAGATGATATGACATTTTTGGATGTGGTAATAAGTTTGTTACACACTTTTGAAATGAAACATTCTATTAATCTTTTTGTATAAAAGTTGTCTTAAAAACGAGTGTCTTATAAAAAGATGTGTTTATAAGACATTTCTCAGTAGTGCCTTATAAAGTAACATTCTATTAATCTTTTTGTGAATGATGAAGTATTCAATTGAAGAGTCTCGTTTCTTTTTTTTATCACGTTTTTTACAATTAAATATAATCTATATTATATTATAAGACATTTGACAAAAATTCTTAAGATCATCTTTTATATATGAAGTACTGTTTATTGATACATATTACTTAAAATTCAAGATTACAAGTAAATAATGTCCAAGTACAACTTATTAAAACCTCATGCTTGAATTCGTGTAACTAACTGTAGATAAATATAATCAAATACTGAATAAACATTTCATTTTAAATATAGAAAATATAAAATATAAAATATAATTAAGATAATCATTGTATTATATTATTAAATCAAAAATAAATTATTTCATTATTAATAAATTAAATTATAATAAAAAAATTGAAATTAAAGAAATTACACAACAAAACAAGAACTTTTATGTAGTTAATTTAATACTGATGCTGATACATTTTTACAAATAATTAAAGATATCTTCAAATTTATATTTTATTCAAAAATAAAAACATTATATTATTCTCAAAACCACATAAAACTGTATTATAACATCGACAGATGACAAAATAAAATGAAACGTTAAAATCGAGATGTATCTTACTGCATTACGCGAGTATCTTTTTAGAATTTAATAAATGACTCACTTTCAAGAAACTTAAATTTGTAGGGTTGGGTTCTGTTGAGAAAGAAATTTATGATGAAAATCGTAGGAAAAAACTCTACCTTTATATCAAACCTAATTGAATGTCAACATTAGATACACTCAAATAAAATTCCCTTCAAAATCTAAATTAATGATAAAAAAAAATAGTCAATAATTCAGATCTCGTCCTATGATACCGAGTAAAATGTGTCGTGGTGGACCAATGGATGGAGCGTGAATTGTGATCATCCATCTAGAATATATATAATATTTAAATAATAAAACATGGTGATTAAATAAAACTAAAAATACCCCCACATGCTTTATTTTTATTTTATATTTTATTTTGGTCCTAAATTAACTGATACAGAATGGCTTCGTCAGTCAAGCTCAATTTCTTAATTTTAATTCGTTGAACCATTCTTTTTCTAATCATTAAATAATTCATTTATTATTTGACGAGTATTACTAACATATTTATGGTCAATTCCGATGATAAATAATTATCGAGTTTTTATATGTAACATGTAAATTTATACCAACTGAATCGGGTGATTTTGTTTATCAGATAAAGATTAAGGGGCCGTTTACCAAAAAACTTATCCGTTAAATGCTTATCGGTAAAATTCAACACTATTATTTACTTAATGAGTAAGATTTTAGTCCAAACCGAAACGGTACCATATGCAACAATTTACATGATAAGCTCTTATCGTGGTAAGAGTTGTTGCCCCCACTTACCGGGTAAGACTATTGGTACTTGTCTCGCTCGTACCGGGTTTGTTTCTTGGTCTTTGTCATATTCATCCGGTATGGTAATATGACTTGATAAACGCTTACCCGAGTAAGTGTTTGGTAAACGGCCTCTAAGGTGCTCGTATCTGGGTTAGTGACGATTTCTTATGGGATGTTAGCCATTTCAATTGTGTATAACATTTTTTTTACTGGAAGCGTACTCGCACAATGCATCGAGATACATCTTGATTTTGATATTTCGTTTTATTATTTATTTATGTCAATTTTATAATACGGGTTCGTGTTGGTTTGAAAAAAGGATAATGTTTTTATATTTGGATAAAATAAAATTTTGAGGGCCACATAGAAATTTACATTGATATTAATATCAAATAGCAGTTTAAAAGTTCTATATTTTGTATAATTTTTAGTTTAATTTTTATTACAATTTAATGCATGAACAACAACTTTTATGATAAACAATTTTCACGAAACTTTATAAATTAGCATGCCTAGATGAGAATAACACTTTTCACAAAATAACGATATTATAGTGCGTGTCTACATCACAAAGTAACGACGTCATGGGAGATGTCTACCTCACACAGCATTACCTGGCGAACTCACACAACATGTCCGCACTTACGGCTTAGACAAACTCACAAAGCATGCTCGTCTTTACAAAATCATACCGTCCCCATTGACATACAAGACACATATTATAAAAATATCCCACTTTTCACGCATATATAACGTATCAAAAATCTCGAGAAGCTTCAAACAACTTGTGGATAATAAGAAATAAGACATGCAACCATTTTAAAAATAAATCACGTGTAACTCACCATACAGGTCATAACTCCAAACCGTTCCTCGAAGTTCCTCATGTTCTCCCAAAAAAAAACGCATCAAACTTGTTACGCTTCACCAAATCATCCTCATCTTTCACCTCTCTTATACGAGTTTCCTTCCCCGAGAATTTGTCATCTCTATGCTTGAAGGCCTCCGCATATATATACTTAGTAATCGGCGGTTTCACGGAATATGAAACGATGAGCCATAATTAATGATCGTAGGTTTCATGACCATTGAGTTTCATGTCATTAAATTACAATTAATTTATTTCCTTTTTTTTTCTTTTTTTTTTTGGTTATTACAAACTTTCCCCCTTAACAAAATTTCGTCCTCGAAATTTTCCCTATGCATAAATGAGGACATATCAATCTCGTCCCCTTATCAAGTTCCCAAGTAGCCTTCGAACCATTATGACGTCTTCATTGAATATTCACGAGAGAAATCTCTTTGCTTCTTAGTTTTTTTTTATCATCTTTTCTTAACATCCTTAATAGTTACGACTTTCTTTTTGCCTACTAAACACTTTCTTAAATTAGATATATTGTGCCATAAATTTCACCATACCAACTATTTTATTGTCTGATGTTCTAAACATCCATTCATCTTTTTGGGAGTAACTTATTGCTTTCCCAATAATCTTCTATCCATCGCTAACTTGAGCATTATTTTCTAATGAACGATGGACTACCTTCGATCCATCCATCCGTCTCTTTTATTTTGATGTTAGTTCGCCAAACCGGCTGACATTTATCACATAATTCTTCGAGTTGCTCTACTCGAGTACTCCTTTGATAATCATTAATTATAAGTGAACATATTCAACTCTAAGTGGTTATTCCGACTGTCACTAAAGATTACCCCACATAGATACCACCATACTATTCTTATCTACAAAATAAGGCAACAT
>NC_037529.1:50129474-50130738 GCF_001531365.2 Cynara cardunculus var. scolymus
CATCTATTTTATCTCATCTTACCATGTGTTTTTGCATAAACACATCTCTAACAATGTCATTATATCCAAGAATATTAAATCATCTAACGATTTCTCTACTTTAATTTGGTTTAAGACTAACCCCAAATTAACTTAAATCACCATTCTCATCACTATAAATCAATCTTTAATCACACACCTATCAATAATAAAATCTTCCATTCTTAGTTTAAGTTTAGGTTTCAATACCTAATTCACTTAAACTTTGCTYTGATACCACTTGTAACATCCCAAAATTTCCAATACTACAATATAACAAAACTAGTATCCCAAGATCAAAACTTACATGGCAGTGAAATAAAATTTCTAATCTTACAAATTGTATCACCATCTAAATTACAATCTTGAGGAGCATAACTTTGCTCTGTATAACAATGCATTGATCTGCACATATCCTTCTTTGAAGTTAATCCTTACTTCTCTTTATTGCACTTTTCTTTCCACTCATAAGCCGCTTGGGTAAAAAAATTTAAAAGAGTTTTGGTTGAGCCTTAGGCCCAATGAATCCACGGTTTTCATGCATGAACAACAACTTTTATGGTAAACAATTTTCACGAAACTTCATAAATTAGTATGCCTTGATGAGAATAATACTTTTCACAAAATAACGATATTATAGTGCATGTCTACATCACAAAGTAACGACGTCATGGGAGATGTCTACCTCACACAGCATTACCTAGCGAACTCACACAGCATGTCCGCACTTACGGCTTAGACAAGCTCACAAAGCATGCTCGTCTTTACAAAATCATACCGTAGTACATCCCCATTGACATACAAGTTCAAAACACATATTATAAAAATATCTCACTTTTCACGCATATATAACGTATCAAAAATCTCGAGAAGCTTCAGACAACTTGTGGATAATAAGAAATAAGGCATGCAACCATTTTAAAAATAAATCACGTGTAACTCACCATACAGGTCATAACTCCAAACCGTTCCTCGAAGTTCCTCATATTCTCCCAAAAAAAAAAAACGCATCAAACTTGTTACGCTTCACCATCCTCATCTTTCACCTCTCTTATACGAGTTTCCTTCCCCGAGAATTTGTCATCTTTATGCTTGAAGGCCTCCCCATATATATACTTAGTAATCGGCGGTTTTACGGAATATGAAACGATAAGCCATAATTAATGGTTGTAG
Organism: Cynara cardunculus var. scolymus; assembly: GCF_001531365.2. Classification (NCBI taxonomy): domain Eukaryota; kingdom Viridiplantae; phylum Streptophyta; class Magnoliopsida; order Asterales; family Asteraceae; genus Cynara; species Cynara cardunculus. The sequence continues at coordinate 50,130,666 of NC_037529.1, forward strand.
GTTTCATGACCATTGAGTTTTCTGTCATTAAATTACAATTAATTTATTTTCTTTTTTTTTTTTTTTTTTTTTT
>NC_037529.1:50130798-50173802 GCF_001531365.2 Cynara cardunculus var. scolymus
TTTTTTTTTTTTTTTTTTTTTTTTTTTGGTTATTACAATATGCATCAATAAATAGTATTTTATGCATAAAAAATGGTTTTTAAAAGTTTTTGTTAAGTGCTTTATAATATAGTATATATTTTAAGGGCTATTTTTTCTTAGAGTTTCATTTTTTTGACTTTAGTATAATAAGGATATAGTTTATCGTTTATCTTTGATCGTAAAGCAACAATATCAATAGCTTACGAACCCCAACTACCATTGATAACAAAACCTTAAATTATTGTGTTGACGTGACTAATTTTACAAAGAAAGTTGCGGAATATATAATGATAAAATTGGCTACTTTAAATAGTGAAAATTAATATATAAAAACAAGACATCTAGAAATATTGTTTCCACAAAGATAAATTGGTTAATAATTTTTCCTTTAAAAAGAGGGATAAAACAATAGTCCAAATAAAGCACGTTTAGAAAAACTAGACATATACATACATATATATATATATATACATATATATATATATATATATATACACCCTATATATATATACATACATACTACTTGTATACCCATACAATGCTGCGCGTACAAAGTTCAAATAAATGTAAGTTAAAATGGCTGAGTGTATATTTGTTTTTACTACATAGAACAAATATTTAGATCCATTTTATGTAGACTATAAAAATGGATAGATAGCAAAGAATTTGATTTTTTAAAAAACGGACCAAAGGGAACTGATTTAGGCAATCTCAGAACCAATTGAATTGTTGCTACGAGTTGGATTAATGAAGCCATAGAACTATTGGTAACAAATATCACCATTATGACTTCAATAATCTATTTATAACATATTAAAACTTCATCATTTCAACACAGACACATTTTATTAGATTTTAACAATGAGATCATCATTTCAACAAAGACATTTTATATTTTAACAATCAAGTCATCATTTCAACACAGACACATTTTATTAGATTTTAACAATCAAATTTATATAGCATGAGTCAAAACATCAAGCTTTAATTTTCACACATCATTAATTTTGAGTTTCATCTAGACCATCCCAATAAAATAAGAACAAAAAATGCTTCCAGTTATGTCACATGGCTAATCTAATATAAGATGGGTAAATGTAATGCACCTATAATAGTTTCTTGAAACAAAAATACAACTCTTCAAGGTAACATTTAATCAACTCTAACCATGGGAAAAGTCACCGCCATCACTTACCAGGCAAGACTTTAGGTTCTTGTCTTTGCTCTTACCGAGCAAGATTCTTTGTCCTCATCATATTAATCTAGAAATGTAATGTGACTTCGTCATGACAAAAGCTCCATGGAGTTCCCGTAAAAAGCACTCTTCAGCCATTTGTTCAAAACCACAACAACACAAACCATCTTCATGTTCTAAATTTGGTGTTCTTACTCGACATCAATCTAAGTAACAACAGCCAAAGTTGAGGTTATGGTTTGATATTGAGTAGCAAATGCTGAGCTGCATAATATATTAAAATCAAGTGCTAACGAAAGCTATACGTCAAACCCAAATATTACTTAAGAGAGATAAAATGAAGAAAAGTATTGTAAATTAACAAGTAGCAAATTAAAATTTAGGTGATGAAACAAAGAATCTAAAGTAGAAGTTCATAGGATGACCTCAAGTAGAAGGATCAAATATTGAGGATTTGAGGTTCAAAGTCTTTGTTACCACAAAATATGTGGTGAATGTTTAACGTTGTTCAAGTTGTACGTATGTTGGACCCAAAAAGGTCACAATTTCCCTCAACTCAATATCCCTAGCTAATTCTTTCTCATCAACATAACAAAAGGCAATACATAAATATGAATTTGTTGAGCACCAAGAACGAAACATCACATGTGAAAATGTACATATTAAGCAACTAATGAAATAATAGTCTGATCATTATTTGTGTTCATTTCCTTGAAGCATATATCATCCTAGAAAGATTGCAACAATCGTTTATCAACACACAACTTAAAAAGCTTTATTTAAGGTGGTCAAGAAGAATGAAAGATATCTCACCAATGATCCTCAAATTTCAATTTTGTTGTAAAACGTTGACAATCTTTATATGTTGCTTCTGTACCACATTAACTGTACTTTTTGACCCCCCGATTACAAATCGAACTAAATCTGGTTCAAATGACATCCAAATGTAATTGAATCTTTTTGTGATCCAGATTAGATGGGACATAGATCACAGTTGCAGATAGATTACATCGAGTGTCTTGTTTCCTGATGTGGAAAATTCCCTGACAATTGTGAAAAGTACCTTTAATGCTTTCTAAATTGAAAGCTATTATAAACTGTAATGGTTCCATGTTTGGTGCAGAAGTTCTTAACTCCCCCACTAATTATGTAAACTAAAATTTTGGTTTCTTGAACAAATTTATCAAAATTTTGATTATTGTAAATTTCTTATGCCAATTCCTAGTGAAGATTAAATGTAAAACAGAAATGCCCAAAGGGGACAAGGGAATAATAACCTGTAGCTCAATCTAATGCCTCTGATCGAGAGTTAGAGGAGTTGGGTATCCAAAATTCATCGACTGGCAGAGGAGGCGGTCCTTTGCAACGTAGGTGTGCGTTATATGCATACAAAGGCCCAAGAATGTGCATATGATTCAGTCCTGACAAAGATGCAACGCAATTTAGTTCAGTAAGAAGCAGTTGGTCCACTATACTATTAATGGTAAATCCATGAAGATTAAAGAAGCACCCAAAGTGCATTAGACTTTAGGCGATTCCTCTATTCCCTTATATTCACTTGTACCACTTGACTTTAGTTCCTGCAGAACTGCAAGCACAACCAAAACTGATAACTCAATGGAGCAAGAGAAGGGAATGATGCATAATGCATAAAGTAAATTTTATGATTTGATGGACCATTTTATCCACCTTAATGGTATAATGAACTTCTACTCCTCAAACTACGAACCAATTGGCCAATATTGAAACCATAATTGCATCATTTAAACAATCTATAAAATGTATAGAAATTGGTTTCCCAAATTAAGAATAAGCGAAAAGTTCCATTTTAATGCAAATTTCCCTTACATTTTACATATAAGATTGATTTAAAACATGGAATTTTTTATGCAACTTGGAAATGAAAAAAGTCCTTTCTTTATGTACAACTCTTTTATATATCGTGATCATAAGAAGGATCTAGTTGACAGGCCTGCAGTAGACTTGCACCTCTCACTTGATAAAGTTAGTATGCTTTTGTACGGACCCCAAGTTAATACAAATTTTGGACTTCATATCCGAAGTAGAATAACAACAACAATCAATACTCCTTTAAACATACAATATGATTAAGAAAACTCAGTTAAATATGGGGTACAACTACATAATAGCAGACTATTAGAATGCCGAAATGTACATAAAGCATTTCGAAATGGCAACAAAATTTAGTATCCAAAGTCGAACCCCATACACATTCAATATTATAACCTAGCCCATCCCCATATGTATGATTACTAAGATCAAACAGGCCCCTAATGCAGGCTTATAATACATCAGTTGATCACTATCCTCCTTGATTTATAATCCTTAAAAGCAACTATATTTTTCCCATAAAGAGTCGGCAACAAAACTCCTCGACTATTGGGACCATTGTTAACGATTGTTATTTGACCAGAAGCTATATTCGGGAGATAAAGAACACCACACCATCAAGGAGGCTATCTAGACGGAAATTATACCAAAAACTGCAATAAAACATGCCTTTGCATCAGCAATAGGAGATACGGTTGCCTCCTTTAGGAAAAAAATGATCTATCGATAAAGAAACTATTGCCTTCAACATAGAATCCACCAACAAAGGAATGTAAAAATAAATCCCATATCAAAAAAAGATCTAGAGGGAATCAAACATAGTGAAATAAATAATCTCAATCAATGAACCATTAACAATAAAAGATCAAGTTTAAGAACTTACATAATCCTCAAAAAGAGCCTTGATATGATGTACCCGCGAGATACTTATTGAAAATCCATCCTTTGAAGTTGGGTATCTGAGGAAAATAAACCCATAACAAAATCTATAAAACAATGAAGCATATGAGGAAAATAAACCCATAACAAAAACTATAAAACCATAAGTCATAAGGAACAAATGTAGTACACTGTAGACCATTAGAACATGTATTTGGCATCCTTAGAACAAACAAATGCTAATTGCAGCCTCATCGTGTGTGTTGTAGGATTCATGCTGCAGACCTCAATGGTCAATCGTTGAAGATGAGTCATCACCATCTAGGGTTGAAGATGAATAATACCATTTATCAGAAATTACAGGTAAACTCATGAAAGATTCTCAATAGAAAATATGGATTTAAATTTAGGTCAAACTCTTACGTAAAGATGGAGAAAGTCGAATACGAAATCAGAAATCGAAGAATGATGGGAACAATTGATTGATGGGAACAAATAGGCGTTACATTAGTTAATGGATCATACTTAAAAACACCTAAAAGTGAAACTGGAGAGAAAGATGAACACAAAACTAATTACCTTGAATGTAAAAACTGATTACACAGAAGTGAAGGGAAGGAAGATGAACAATTGATGGATCGAGAATGTAAAGACTAATTACCTTGAATGGAATCGTTAGATGAGCGATGGATAGAGAAAGGAATTAGCAGCCTAACCATATAGACATGAAATTGTATCAGGAATCATGATACCGATAGCATGAATCATCACAATGGCAAATAAATTTGTGAATCGTCGCTTTGGGGAGCGTGAAGTCTGAACCAAGCAAAGGGGAGGCGTGTCTTGGTAAGATGATACTTTTGAGAGTAGTGTTGCCGCCTATATTCTAAGTGAGCATTAAAAAGTTGTACTCTATGCTGATAGTATTGTAATTAAGACTTTAAGACTTTGTGCATCAAAAGGTAGTACCTTATGCATTTAAGGTTCTTTTTAAGACTATTTTCAAATCCTGTTTATAAGGTAGTGTATTACACGAGGTAATTTTAAAAAATTAAATCATGTCAAGAAACTTATGTTACGAATATGAATGATAATTGAAAGTACGATGCTACTTTTTCGTGCCTTTTTTCCTTTTAGAATTATTTTTATGATTTGAAAAAATTTAATAAAAATATGAATAAATATCAAGAATTTGTAAAACAAAATTTATAGTAGAACGTAAATGAAATTATCGAAAAGTACATAATTTCATATAAATAAAATAAGAACCACATATCATAAATTAGCAAATACTTCTTTATTTACAACATTCTTTGTTCTATTGCTAATTATACCATCATCATCTATAATTAATATTTTTAAACCTCGCCTACTTTTTACTCTAGATAAAGCAATATATAACCGACCATGGGTGAAGACTGGTTGTCTCAGAAACAAACCAACATTCGATATAGATTGTCCCTGGCTTTTATTTATGGTCATGGCAAAACATACAACAATTGAAATTGTTTTCTTTGAAATTTGATGGAATCCTTTGTCTGTAGGTGTCAAAGACATTCTTGGAATAAATGTCCAGCTTCCAATATTGCTTCCAGATACGATCTCTGCTTCTATAACTCAATTTCCCAATGATAACACCCGTAGTCTAGTTCCATTACATAAGCCAGATTTCTGATCAATATTTCTTAGTAACATAATTGGAACACCAAATTTTAGTAATATTTATGGTTTGACAAACCCGATAATTTAAGACCATTTAAGACATCAGATGAATACAAAGTTTTATCAAATTGGTCGTGAAGTTGCTTTGATTCACATAGGCTATCTGAACTTAGGTACTCCGTTTCGTCTCCTGGAAACAATGGTAGCAAACGATCATTTATTTCTTGAACGACTTCATGCTTTGGTGCAAGAATTGCTCTTTCCTGAAAATAAGATGAATTCTTGATATTTACAAAAATCGAAGGATAGACAAATTCAATTAATGCAGATATAACATATGTGAATCGGTAATGAGAAGATCATCAGATATATCAATAATTTTCTCACCATCATTCACACCACCAACCTTGCCTTCTCCTAAATCCAAAAGCCAGTTTGCAAAAACCTTTGTCTGTTCAATTTCAGAAGCTTGACTGTTAACAGCTAACCTCATGTTTTTAGTTAACCTTAGGACTTTGCATTTTTCCCAAATATAAGATGAAATTAACGACGCATTAACAATGTCTTACCTACTTGTGTTGGGAATAATAGGCGATATTTGTCTGAAATCTCCTCCAAAAACAACTACTTTGCCACCAAAAAGCATTTTCGAGTCACTAATGCCTTGACAACCAAAAATATTATTCATACTTCTATCCAATGCTTCAAATGCATGCCTATGAGCCATTGGTGCCTCATTCTATATAATCAACGTAGTCTTCTTTATTAACTTCACAATATCACTATTTGGCTTTATGTAACAAAGAGAATCTTCATTAAAAATTAGAGGAATTTGAAAGCGAGAGTGTGTTTTCATGCCTCCTGTAAGAAGTAAAGAAGCAATACAACTCAAAGCAACGTTTAAAAACAATTTCTCCTCTAGATCTTACTGATGTAAATAATGTTTTCCATAGAAATGTTTTACCTGTTCCGCCATAACCATATACAAAAAAACATACCTCCTTGGTTATTTTGAACCGCTGTGATGATATCGTCATAAACACCCCATTGCTCATTTGTTAAAGCACCTAGAAGTTGATGAAACTCATTATGTAGATTAGGTACGTCCTAATTTAGCTCCTCCACATAATCAAACGATTGTTTGAAGACTCAAGAGAATCATCATCAGGGTTAGGCATAATGGTGAATTTTTTTAGGCTGGAATTGTTACGAAGTAAAATATTTTCAAGTTCTTGACCTGTTCTTCATTGAGGGATAAATCTGTGAAATATATAATGTAAATGTAAACAACCATTACATAAAAATTATAGCTAAAAAAATTTAAGAAAAAAACATAATATTTAAGAAATAATAAAACAATAAATTATTTTGTATTTAAATAATCATTGTATAAATACTTGAATAGATAATTAACATACCTAGAGACTTTAGTGCAATTCGTTGATTGTAAAGAATCCCATCTGCCAAGTATTGGCATGTTTTTTGCCAAACAAACTCAGGTCTAGACAGACTATTTGAAATCAACATGGTTGCAAATAAAGACCGTAGATAAAAACCAGATCCGGTTAAACTTGCTTCTTCAATGACATCAACATATTCCTTGTCATCATCTAAAATCCCAATAGCATAACATCCATCTTTAAAAGTAGGAAATATATCTCCAATTACTATACGAATGTCTTCGAATGATTTAGGATCTTTGACTTTATTCAAAAGAATTCTTAAATAATATGCTTCACCTAGAGTAGGAAAAACTAAATGAATTCTTCTAATTGAAAAGCCTTTTTTCCTTCGATTACAACGTCGCTCTTCCAATTTCCATACAAACTCTATAGGGAATTCAACATAAGTAAGTTTTTGTGGTTCTTGATAAAGTTCATTACACTTCATCCAAGCTAAGAATATTGAAGACGCCAGAGAAGGTCTGTTTATGACATATTCAATACCATCTTCATCACCAAGAATGACTTGTTGTTGTCCAGGATGATGGAAAGGAAGCCTCAAAACAGAAGGAGTCCTGATCGTACCCAAATATACGCCATGAAGATTTACGTGCAAATACATATCTACAGTCATAATATTCCTTTATTTCATCAACAGAGTTATTATTATCTTCTTCATTACTTCTTTCTTCAATCGCAACAATAGCTCTATCCGGACTCTTGTTGATATATTTGAACAAATACTTAATAGAAGAAGCCTGATTGCACCACTCAACATTAATGTGTTCCTGATATCTTTTCAAAATATATTTGTTATATGCAACAACATTTCTATTATCTAGTTTAACACCTGACTTTTCAACAAAATGTCCATCATTTCGTCTGCGATATAAAGGATAACCAATAACATCAATGGAAGTGTGTTTAGAAAACCTTTACGGATAGTTTTTTGAACACTTTCCGTCAATCATGCAGGGACAGTTAATGTTCTCTTCACCACAAGGACCATGGATCATGAACTCTTTCACAAGTGAGTACAAATCTGGATCTTTGTCTTCGTCTAGGATCTCAGCTGAGATAATTAGATGAATTTGTTCAACATTAGGTAGCTTGAAATCAGAGTGCATGAATAGACATATATGACTATGAAACAAGCCACGCTTCTGAAACTCGACTGTATAAATAGCTACAAAAAAGTGAAATTTAAAATTAATAAAGATAAACTGTTAGTATGAATCTTTTGTTAAAATTAATATCATAAATGTAACATAACCTGCCTGAATCTTACCGAATAATGCTTTGTCTTTCAACTCTTTAATAAGTGCATCAAGCGTCATCTTAAATAAACGATAAAGGATATTAGGCCTATCTTCTGGATTTAACATGGTCTTTTCAAGAAACCTTTTACTTTCTAGCCATTTAGGGTTACATGTGACGATTAAGAATAAATCTGGATATCCATACCACTTACAAAGGAACATTGCATCCAAATAGTTTTGCATCATGTAGCGAGCAAAGAAGAAGGTAATATAACACGTTGTCCAATGTTGAAAACATTTGTCTTTCCTTGTTCTTGTACATCACATAAATTATCATAAGTCACACCTTAAAACTTTTTGTTGCTTACGTATGTAATGCAATCTCTCGCTTTCAATCATCGTATAACCATCAACAATAAATTGTTGGAGAAGTCTTCTTGCATTGGGAATCAATGAGAACATATTACCTTATCTTGAAGTCTGAAGGCGAAGTACTCTCTCATTGTTACGGTTGGTCTTTTACTTTTGCTTGAAGACTTTTTACCTCTATGAGGAATGTTAACTCTGTAACCATCTTCTCCATATGGAAACAACAGTGGATACTAAAGAGGAAGGTAAGAAAGATGTAATTCACTTATCTGTTGTAGATAACCCATTTGATGTTTTACAATAATATTCTTCTTTTCAATTGTACCACTAGCATCTCCAACAATTAAGCTGCAACCTCCAAAGCAGTTGGTAGGTTACATGTTCTTCCATTCTTTTCTCATCTTCTGATAACCCCTAACTTTAGCTCTACATTAGGATTGGATTGAAAACAATCTCTTGCCATCCTATAATACTTACCCAAAACACTTTGGGAATCTAGCATGTACTTCAAATATTGTATAATCTCAACATCAAGGGAATCAGAAATTGATGTAGACCCTTCTTTTTGTTCACTAATTACATCATAAAAAAATATAAAAAAAGTAAATATTAATATAACTATATTAGGAAGTTAAAATAAATCTATTAAGAAGTATAAAGGTGAATATATATAGAAAAGAACTATGTCCATTTGAAACTTCATGCTCAGTATCATATATGTATAGTTGAGAAATTTTGGTTTCGATCCATTTGGTGGTAGAAGACTGCCCATTCTATGGTAATTTTGACCTCTAGGCCAGTATATGTATAGAGCATTACCGCTATTAATGGATGAATCAACTTTCCCACCCATTGAGGTAAATGAAGACATTGAGTTATAACGACGAATGTTCTTCATGAAGTATTTGCTTTTTGAATCTACGCAACGAAAAAGATTTACGTAAATTGCAGACATTTCTTTTTCTTTGAAAAGCTCAACCTTTCCGTAAAGACAACAAAGTGAATAACTTGTTTTCATCCCACATCTTTTTCTCCTAAGAGCTTCATCTCTCCATAATTTTGCATGACATAATTCACAAATAACCGTTTCATCACCATCATCCAAGTACTCTTTGTTTAATAATATGTTGGTGAAATATTAAAATAAATTCAATAACAATAATAATTTTTAAATATGAAATAATTGATTAACCAACAGTCACCTTCAAATATCCCTGCAATTATGTCTCTAGGTTGTTGTTCATCATTTAATTCTTCATCTGATGTCAAGTCCATTATGGACATATCAGATAGATTTATAGTCTTCCTTCTTAATCTATGTTGTCCTGACAATAATTTCAACATTGAAGAAGTTTGCTTAATTGTCGATGAATTGATTGATGTTATGCCATTAGAAGATAATGAATAGCATCTGTTATTTGATTGCGGTGTTGCACTGTTATTATTTAAAGGAAAAATGCATGTTTCAAATATAAAAACATTTCTAAGTTTTACATATATTGTAATATATGTTAAAATACAGATTATACATACCATTGAAAATATTAGATAATGGACTTCTGATAGCTATATTTGAAGAAGGATATTGAATACTTGTATGTTCATGTCGACGATATGTATTTGGATCCACATTTTCATCATCATAAGAAACATTTTTGGACTAAGTTGAATATCTTAATTGCATTTCAGAAACGCGATTATCACCTATAAAAAGAAATTGTAAATAATAAAGAAATTAATGAACTCTAAGGTGTTAATTGAAGAGTAATATTGTTCTCATTCCCCATCATATTAGAAACTCTGTTGATTGAAGAACCTTGAGTGTCTGATGTGGTACACATGAAACACTATTTACTGTTACTCAAACATATCTTTCTAAGTTTTTTTCTTTCTTTAGCATCAATAGAATCCATGTTATAGATGAAATCTGTAAAAAAAAAAAATTAAGTCTTCTAATAATGAAACAGTACATGAAGGCATTTGATCACACATCGTTAGGAACAACAATAATAAGAAAATGAGAGCAGTTAATCAGGTTTCCTAGACGAACGGTTTTTAGTGTAATTGGAAACAGAACATGTCTGTAACAACAATGACTATATAAGTAACACACCTTCAGATCGAAGAAGCAGTTTTTCGAATTGGAATGGATGAAGTGTGTTGGAGGAATGGTCAACTCAAATGGAAATTTATTAGTAAATTGAATTTAAACTTAGAACTATATCCCGTGTTTTTTGGTAATCAATTACCACATGATATAATTAACCCAACAATAAAATGAATTGCATCCTAAATTAGTGTGTTTGATTGAATAAGAGGACACATGTCAATGAAATGAGACTAAAAAAATTGCTTGCCAGACTTATCTTCAGATATCTAAACTCTTCTTAGAAGACAAAATCTTCAAAGTTTCACTCTAGAAGTATATTCGTGAAATAAATCTAAAGTATAACTTTGAAGGATGACTCTTCAGACTTGTACTCTTGAAATAAGTCAGAAGTGAAACTTTGAAGAATGATTCCAGACTTGCACTCTTGAAATAACTCTTGAAGAATAAGTTAACGATGACTAGAGACTTCGAAGTAATAAAGTCAATTACCACACAATCAAACAAAGAATACTTCAGAGTTCAGATTTGGAAGTCTGAAGAAGAATTGTTAGCTCTCATTCCTTGAATGTAAAAGTATAGAAAAAGTAAAACAGCAAGTATTGACAGAAGCTGATCTGTCACAGAAGACCACAGAGGACAATCAACAGAAGAAGCTCAATCGTACAAGATTCAAGTGACAGAACCTCTGTCATCCATCACAGAGGTTCTGGAAACTTGTCCTCTGTAAAGACCATGCTACAAGTCAAAGATGACAAAACCTCTGTCGTGTCTCACAGAGGTTCTGGAAGATTTCCTCTGCGTGCTACAAAGTTTCATCCAGCAGAGCCTCTGTGATGTCTCACAGAGGATCTGCAGAAATGTCTTCTGTGTAGATTATCTTTAGCTCGTTTTACTTAGGTTTATTAGCTGCTCGTGACTTTCACGTGATCTTGTCTGTAATCTATTTTAGATGAACGGCTTAGATTTAATTGCTTTAGGTCGTGTCAGGAAACGGTTACTTGCCTGTATAAATAGCAGCGTAGGCCTTTGTATTTCGAGTGCTTCCAGAATTGTAATTGTCAATATTTTCAATCAATTGAAAATCATTTGAAGCTTTTCTCTTCGTGTTATTCAAGTGTTCTTCATCGTGTTCATACCAATTGCTGCTTGTTTGATTATAATACTTTCCGCTGCTTACTCACTGTCAAGCCAATCAATCAAGTAAGTATTCAGTACCAAGAACTGAGTTATACGATCCTAACAAGAATACTTAAGAGTTTAGACTTCTAAGTCTGAAGAAGATGACTTGGAGTTCAGACTTTGGGTGAGATAAGTCTATAAGGAAGACTACAGAGTTTAGACTTCTAAGCCTGAAGAAGAGGACTCCAGAATTCAAACTTCTACTTTTGAAAAAGAAGACTGCAGAGTTCAGACTTCTACATTGATCAATATCATAGCAAAGGAAAAACCACAATTCATATTTAAGAAAAATTAAATTTATTAAAGAAATAAATATAATCAAAACAAATGATCAAACAAAGAAGACTTCAGAGTTCAGTCTTGTAAGTCTGGAAAAGAACTTCAAAGTTCAGCACTCATAATTCTGGTGAGCTAAGTCTAGAAAAGAAGACTTTAAAGTTGAGTTGAGCAATTCTGCATGAGCTAAGTCTAGAAAAGAAGACTTAAAAGTTCATACTTCTAAGTCTGAAGAATACTTATGGAGTATGACTCCGGACTTGTACTTTTAAAATAAGTCTAAAGTAAAACTCTGAAGAACAATGGATTTGTACTGTTGAAAGAACTCTGAAGTATAACTCTAAAGGAATAACTTAGAAGTCTGAGAAATAAGACTTTAGAGTTCAGTTTTCTAACTCTGAGAAAGAAGACTTTGTAGTTCAGATTTATAACTCTGGAAAAGAAAACATCAAAGTTTAGAATTCAGAGCGGTGAGCTAAGTCTGTAATAGCAGACTTTAGAGTTTAAGTGAGGTAAGTCTGGAAAAGAAGGCTTCAAAGTTCACACTTTTAAGTCTGAAGAATAACTATGAAGAATGACTCCAGACTTTTACTCTTGAAATAAGTTTGAAGTAAAGCTACGAAGAAAGCTCTTCGGACTTGTACTGTTGAAAGAACTCTGAAGTAACTCTGATGGATGTCTGAAAAACAAGTCTTCAGAGTTCAGACTTGTAAGTCTGAAGAAGAGGACTCCAAAATTCAGACTTCTAAGTTTGAAAAAGAAGACTGCAGAGTACAGACTTCTAAATATGAACAAGAAAAATTTCATGAGTTCAGTCTTCTAAGTTTGATAAATAAAATTTCATAGTTTTGATGAGGTAAGTCTGGAAAAGTGGACTTCAGAGTTCAGTTGAGCTAATTGTGTATCCCTAATATGATCAATCTTCCATAAAACCTTCAAATCAATAATGGCAGAATATTTTATATTAAGAATACTAGAAGGAGTAGAGAGAGAGAAAGTCAACTATCAATTCTTAGTCAAACTTGTATATACAAATCAGATGTTTACAATGAGAATCCTCTCTTACAAAATTTACAAAGCCAACACCCTTTATATAGGGTCAAACTAGACAAAATAGTCAAAGTCAAACTATCCTAATAAAAGTCAAACACGATGACTTTTACACAATTATAGACAAAATTATCTTTCAAGACGAATACAATTTTACACTGAATTTCATTCCTAACATTCTCCCCTTTTGTATTCAGACTTGAAAGAATTTACGCACATTGAGTCTTGTTTGAACTTTGAAGCTTTAAACACACTATGTCTTCTTCAAAAACAATCTTCAACATGAAATTTTCAGACAATTATTTGTTGAGAAAGATCTTCTAACATTCTCTCCCTCGAATGTAGAACAACGATGATCTTCTCTTTTGACAATGTTGAACAAAAACAACAACGATCTTTAGATATGATCTTTAAAGAATCTTCAGACAACAAACTCTAACAAATTTTCTCTTTTAAAAGAGAACTCTGATGGTAAACTTTTGAAACAATGATCTTCTCATTCAAAAACTCTCAGTCGTTGTAGCACAGGAATAATCTTTCTGTAATTATCTCCAGTCGCATTCCTTTTGAGTCTTTTGCCATCTTTGAAGTTACCCCCCTTGATCTTTACATCAAATTCCCCTTATAATGTTCAGAATTGGACATTTCATTCATTATTTCATACTCCCCCTTATGATGAAATGAGAATCATTACATCATACATAAGAATGAATGAAATCCTCCGCGTAAGCCGTCAATTCATGAAATTGTAAGTAGATCTTTTCAAATCCACTTGTTTAATCTTTTCAGATTAAGGGAATGGGAAGATAACAACCAATTTCAACGTATGAAATTGTTTTCAATCTTATAGAAAGATTGGCCTGTGAGTATAACAAATATACTCAGTACAACGGATGTACTGTATATATGAGACTTTTTGATGCTCATCTCACCAGGTCTTCCATTGAATCATCGATAGGTTAAAAATAGCATATCTATGAATGTTTTAGCAAATTAACAAATAAAATGCAATATGTGTAGTGTAGAAAGATAAAACAACTAATGCTTCTTTTTTAGGCTCAATAAGATAAACCGTGTGGACTACACAAATTTATTAGACTCAATTAGTGATCAAAAAGACTTGAAGGGGGGACATTTATCCTTCTGTTTCAATATCAACTTTCTCCGAATGAAAAATTGATAGATGATGAGCTGCGTGTCCCAAGTGTTATTGAAACACTTATCTGTTGAGAGATAAATGAGTAGCTGGTGGGATTGTGACAAGAATTGGCCTGGGTTTTGCCTTTTTCAATATTAATCTTGAAAGAATTGAGAACTAATATATTGTGTGGTATTCCCGGATTTTAGAAGTTTGGAACAGGATTTTCGTATTCTTTTAATCCTGACACAACTCTCATCAATTCTTTTAGCTCACAACAGCTACCCCTCTCATTTTCATTTTAGTCTCAGCACACAAACCCTTTTGTATATAAAGCTCACTCAGATATGGTTGTCCTCATGGGTAGGTTTGTCGGTTCTGACATTCTATTGAGGTATTTCTGATAAGCACTCAGTCCCTCCTAAAATTTACAGTATGCTCAGTTGATCACAATGATTGATCAAAATGTTATTGCAAATAAAACACAATGATCAGATATAAAATAGATCAAGATATTTGACTTTTAAGTACAATCAATGAAGGAGTGATACGATAGCAATCAGATTATTCAGACTGTGAGAGAAAATGAACGAAGATCTGTAAGAACAAGTTTACAAATTATGAATAAAAAAATATCAAATATATATCAATCAAAGTAAAAAAAATATCAGGAAACAACATTTGAATACAAACGAGCGTATTATCACCGAAAATGATTTTCTTATAAGAGACGTGATAATAACAGTTTGAAGAATAGCTGAAACAGGTATTGGAGTTATGTACGACGAGAAATTACGCAAGTAAAATCTCAGGAAATACATGTTCAAAGAATGTACTTGTTTTAGAAAAAATAACTTCCCGAAAACATTTATTGAATTTCTAGAGACTCCCCCTAGAAAGTAGATTATAGTAATATTTTAGTTAAGCTCAAAACAATTAAAAAAAAAGAAAACATTTTAAACACGGGTCCCAAACTGTGTGTTTAGAAACCACCCTCGGTAAAGCATGGGTCCTGAACTGTATTGTTTAGAAGCCTTACCAATTGAAATGCCCAAATCATACAATTTCAGAAAATAATCTTCAAGATGAAGATCAAGAATATGAGTAGAGAGAATTTTCACCAACAATCTTCAATGTATTTCTTGAGAGAGAATATTACAACACTAATATGATTAATTGCAGAAGTTAATGACAATTACAAGGCTAATCACTATTTATACTAAGGAAAACATTAAAGTCTAACTATTACAAAGCATAATAAAAAGAGAACTTGAATACAACATTAACGCATATACTTGAACCGAACATTAATTAAGTAAAAGAAGAATTCAGAGTTTAGTTGAGCTAATTCTTAATGAGCTAAGTCTGGAAAAGAATACTTCAAAGTTCATACCTGGAAATCTAAAGAATAACTATGAAGAGTTACTTCAGACTTGTACTATGGAGATGTTCTGCATGGACTATGGAGAGACTCTGCATGGATGACCAAATAACCATAATAATTTAGAAATTTGTGTTTAAAAGACAATGCAAAAAAAATAAAAACAGTAAAGAAAACAATTAATATAGTTTTCCATCATGATAAACCAAATCACTTCTCAAGTTTGGGGATTTTAAGAGATTTTGCTGCAGACCCTTTCATTGCATCATCGACATTACAAACTTCATCAAAATCACGCTTTTTCTCATACATTTTTCTTTGTGATTCCGGACTATCTGCCGTGCTCTTATAAACATTGAATGGATTTGCATTATCACCCGTGCATGAAATAACATCCTTCAAATAAGATAATAGTGACATATGTTATGGAAGTCCTTAATAATGAATAAATTTACAAACTACATTCAAAGTAACATCTATAATACCTTTAAATTTTCTTGAGAACCTAAATCTGTTAGATGAACGTTTACATAATCGGATTCAGCAGGCTACATAATAAGTTGTAAAATAAAGTTAGACTACCAAAGATTTCGGGGTCAATTGAATATAGTTTTGGGTAATGATAGGTATTACCTGTTGAGCACTAAACTTCATTTCCAGCTCATTCAAAATGTTATCACCATCAGTTAATTTTGAAATAGCATAAACAAAACAACTGTTTCTTATGTTGTAATCATTTACTTCGATCTTTATGGCAAATTTCTTATCAAGTAAAACATTCAACTCCTCCGGAAACATATCCAAATCACCATGCTGGAAAAAAATTCCAATAACTTTTACATTAATAAACATTATTTAAAATTAACATAAAAAGTTAGAATTATTAAAAAATTATCTCTTTGATCCTTTCTTATAATTCTGTTGCAGATTTATTCAAAACTTTGTTGGTCTCCCGATAAAACAAGGTCAACGATACAATTTCAATATCATCTTGAATTCTCAAAGGAATTCTGGATCTAAATAATTTTTATTGTAACATTAATATAAAAGATATAGATAAATATTGTAATGTAGTTAGTACTTAGTTTGGCAAAACATCAGTGTTTTCCCCTTTGCATCTATCAAAATCACATTCAAATTTTTCTTTCTCTTCAACTTTACTCGAACCATCATGTTTGTCTGTGATAATGTACGTAAGTCGAACCTTTCTACTGCACCTTTTGCAACCCATGTAGAACCAATGAATGTCTTTCCTAAAAGCCTTCACTGTGCCTAAGATAATAAATGACTTTGCCTGTATAAAGTGGGATATATTATGATATAATGCAATGATTGAATAAATCAAAACGATATTAAATAATAAGTACCTCAACAGCTTCACTAATTTCAGCAATATTTGCTTTACTGTTTTTGCCTAGAAAATCTTCACGATATGAATAAGACAATCCAGAAAGCATTGTAAGCTGTTGTGACGATTTAGATTCGCCACTCTCCCCAAGCAGATTGTTTAATCAGAAATATGGTTACAGAACAATGTAGATTAAAAAATTGAAGACATAAGATATATATAAACAAAATAATATTTGCTAACCTATTTCTGAAATCCTTGATTTCATGGATTTCATAATTGACGAACAGCCTCGTACATTAAATGAATTAGAAAGAGACGGTTTTCTGACAGAGAACGAATAATTGAAGTTAATATAACGTTGCTTAAACAAAATACATATTTTATGAGTTACACAAACCTCGATAAATCTTGACCGTTGCAAATTGAACTACAACAATGACAACACCCTCGTCTTTATGATTAGAAACATAATCATTGAATTGCTCAGCAAAAGCATCCCACAATGTGACATGGAGTTTAAGCCCCTAAATAATTTGTAACAAAATAATTATATTTTGTGTCAATATTAGTGTTCGTCTATTAAAATAAAAATACTGACTCCAAGTCTTGTATCTCAATCTGCATTCGTCTATTCATTTTCCTTCGTCATCTGGAAAATTGAACATTATCTCACATGCTACAACCTCACCAATAACATCTATATAATGATTAAAAAAATTAGTATGAAGAAGTCTAATATGAATGATAGCATAAAATAAAATTTATTAAAAAAACATAGTAAATTTAAAATAATTTAATTGACTAACCAATTGTTGAATGTTTTGAAATCATCTTTGATATCACATTTGAAATTTGACAAATGAAAAAACCAAATATGGAACCATTAAAATCCAAGAAACTTGTAACCAAAGTTTTGTAATACAAACTTAACTTGTTTGTATTATCAATTAACTCGTATTTGGAGGCATATCGAGCAATCGTAGGATTTTTGATGAATATGACAACCCCTTCATGAAGAAAAATTTTAAACTTCGGCACCCATTTAACATTGACATGGATTTTAGTGTCCTGAAAACATGAATATGGAATAGGACTGAGAGCTAATAATACAAAAATATTACAAATCAAAGCTAATAAGAAAATACAATGAATACGATACTAAAGATTCGAATACAAGTAATTATTTACCTCCTCATCCATTAATATAATCTCCATGTAATATATTTGTTCGGATTCTTGAACACTGGTTGAGTCCATAGTCGAATGATTCTAACCTTCACAGTAAAATCATTTTTTTGTATATCAAGATCTTTAATCAGAGTAATATTCTTCCCATTCATTATTCTGTAAAACACAAAAGCTTAATCAATTAATCATAATTGAGAAGTTATGTACTGTAAAAAATTATTATATCTTACAACAGCTAAACATCTCCTGTTGATTACTGTCTGTTGATGTTGAGAATTGTTCCCAATCTGAGTTATGAAAAGGGCCTAAATTTAGCCACAACTTAAAGGCATGTTTGATAAGAAAATAATGTGATTTGAATTTAAACTTAAAAATAAATCCCAACTTTATTGGGATTGGGATTGCTATACAAAATGGATAAAATTTTGAATTTTTAATTTTGAATTCTAAATTTAGAAATGAAACTATATCAATAAATTGAATTTAAACTTAGAATTAAATTCCATTTTTTTCGAGAGGAGGATGTTGTTCTTGTAACAACCAATTTGTGATAAAAATTATCTTTTTGGAATGGGAGTGGATGAAGTGGGTTCGAGGAGTGGTCAACTCAAATGACAACTCAAATTTCTACTCTTGAAATAACTCTCTAGTAAAACTCTGAAGAATGAATCCAAACTTGTACTTCTGAAATAGCTCTAAACGTATAACTCTAAAGAATAACTATGAAGTATGAAGTAATGTTGAAATAACTTTGAAGTAATATTGATGAAGAATGAGTCGAGACTTGTACTATAGAAATAACTCTGAAGGATAATTCTAAAGTAGACATCCGTTGTACTATTTTAAAACTTGAAAGTATAACTCTGAAGAGTAGTTCCAGACTTGTAATCTTCTATAGCTCTGGTGTATAACTCTGAAGAACAGGTCTGATGTATAACTCTGAAGTCTAACTCTGGAATAAACTGTGTAAGTATAACTCTGAAGAGCAGGTCTAGATTTCACAGTTCAGACTTCTTAACTGTGAAATTTCCTCATTTAGACTTAAAAATCTGAATAAGACTTTAGAGTTCAGACTTCTTAACTATTGAAAATTTTCAAAGATTTATACTTGTGTAACTGTGAGGAACAACTCTGAACAAGAAGACTTCACACTTGAGACTTCTAAGTATGGGAATAACTCTGAAGAAGAAGAGTACAAAAATTTGTTTACTAAGTCTGGAAAATAACTCTAAAGAATACTTCAGCGTCCAGACTTCTAATTCTGAGAAGGAAGACTTTAGAGTTCAAGCTTCATAACTCTGAAATTTCCTCATTCAGACTTCACAATTCAGACTTTTAAGTCTGGGAATAACTCTAAAGAAGAAGAGTTTAGAGTTCTGTCTTCTAAGTCTGAAAAATAACTCTGAAGAATACTTCAGCGTCTAGAATTCTAAGTCTGAAAAGGAAGAATTTAGAGTTTAGACTTCACAAATCAGACTTCTTAACTCAGTAATTTCCTCATCCAGACTTAGAAATCTGAATAAGACTTCAAAATCCAATTCCTAAAGTCTGAAATTTTCAGAGATTTATACTTGTGTAATTTCTCATCGAATTTTGAACTTACCCTGCCCAATGCCACATGTTCTAATATCATTGGACCAATTATTAACATGTCTCATAAATGCCATTAATCAACGATAATAAACCCGTTGGTTTCTAATTTGCACACTTAATGATGCTATTAATCACTCTAATTTTACACGTGTCACTCTATAAACAAACCTTTCATGTTCTTAATTCAAAATGAAACCCATATATTCTCCATATATGTCAGTCGTTCATTCTCCCACCTTCATAGTGCTCATATGAACCTACTTCTTTGCAATCATAGAACTCACAAAGCAATACATCAATGGCTAACTCCCAATCCAACGTCCAAAAAATAATTCACACCACCAAAACCTGCTTCGAACCCTCCTCATTCTCTAATTCTGATAATGAGGTCAACCAGGGTACTTCTATCCTAGTTAGGAAACATTGAAATAGCATTGCAACAACACGTGTCTCTTCCTTTTGGAAATCACCCCTTATCATTCAACATAGCATCTAATCACCTGGCTCCAATCCCAAATCCAAATGAAGAACACCATCCTGAGAACCCTGTGCCAAACACCCCTACACCTGTGAATCCCAAGGGGAAGTGGGTGATGCTTATGGAGATCACCCAACCCCAACTGCTGCTATATCTGAAGCTAATGAGAAACCTAATTTAAGCAAAGCTGTTATGCAAGAATCTGAGTATGAGGTTATTAAGGAAAACAACAGTGGACTAAACCTCAACTCTGAAAAATTCAAACCTGATCACCAGACTGTGATTGAAATGCTGAAAGGACGTCCACTCAAAAGGATGTTCACCAGAAGGTATGAAGTTTCTCTCTAATATTTTCAACATGGGTGGAAAAATTTAACATATGGTGAGGAAAAAAAGATCTGGTATTAATGGTAGGAGGGTACTCTTTCTCACTATCTCTGGATCTCATGAAAAAGATGTTAACCTTACCAAGTAAGAATGAAGTTTTGGGGAAATCAGATTTTGATTCCCTAACCTCTCAAGCACAGATGATC
The DNA here is from genome assembly GCF_001531365.2 of Cynara cardunculus var. scolymus. Lineage (NCBI taxonomy): Eukaryota > Viridiplantae > Streptophyta > Magnoliopsida > Asterales > Asteraceae > Cynara > Cynara cardunculus. The sequence continues at coordinate 50,151,754 of NC_037529.1, forward strand.
AAGGACTTCATGTCATTGGGATACAAAGATCGCCTGCCACTATTAAGCAGCTTCAGAAGGAAGGTTTCGCCACCTGTTTGCTACTATCTCTTCTCCTGCATCAACAGGTGCTTATCAGCCAAAGCTTCATGTCTGGACCAAGCATCAAGGAGAACTCCTGAAGATCTTCCATGGGATAGCCTTCAATATGCATTATGACTATGCATCCCTATTCATGGAAGAGATCAAAGGATACATTACAAGGCCCCCTGGCTATATTCCGTTTCAAAGATTATTTCAGCTCTGTGTCAAGGGAGCAATGCACTTATAACCCATAATTCCACCATGAGAAGAGGAGAAGATGACCCCATAATTTTACATAGATTCACTCAGGTTATCCACTTCTCTCCCTAATTTTAGAAACCATATGCCACTCCCCTTGGAGCTAAGAGCATATACTAGGAGTGATAATGAGGTATTTAGAGCATATTGTGCTTCTATGGGATTGCTAGAACCGACAAACCCTACCCAAGAAGAAAACCCCATAGGATGAGTGGTGAGGGGTCTAAAGAACAGAGTATTGGGGAGGAGACCCACAGGGGTAAGTCTCCTCAGAGTGTAAATAGAGAAAATGAAATTAAGAGCTTGGATAGAAGAGATAAAAACCAAGGAGAGGCTTCAGTGAGATCAGGGTCAAAAGAAAAAAAAGGACCCTGCCCCATCCACTAAAATTCGGGCACCCATATCTCCTATGTCTCCACACTCTTTGGTGTAAGGTATTGAAAAAGGCAGTGAGCCCATGCTGACTCTTGCATCAACCCCATCAACCCCACTCATCTCCTTCTCAAAAGGAAGATGTTTCATCAAAATTATTAGGGCAAGCAGCACATACACCATTGGCTCCTCTATTGGAGGAGGCCAATGTTGAGATAGAGGAACACATGTCCCGTCCTCATCATTCTTTCATTGATATTGAGTCTGGAGTCCATCTCTCATTGAGCTGAATGCAGAATATCAAGCTGATATTCTTTCTAACACTTATAGAAGTCTTTGTGACTTACCTTCACAGGTAGTTTCTTAACCTGTCCTAACACCTATATACATTCCTTCTAGGGATACTCAAGGATTGGGTGGAAGTCCTGGTAGGATGAACATCAATCAAATCCCACTCCCAAATACATTTATTCTACATAATGTGTTTGTCACATCATCAGGCCAAACCACACTTGCGGTGGGATTGCAAACAAGATCATTTGTTGATCCTGATTTTCTATTCACATTTGTCACAAATATTGAGTTTAACAACTTTAGTGACTTTTGTAATTGTGAATTTGTAAAGATTCACTCTAAAATCAATGAATTGACGGATGCCCAACAATTAAGGAGTTTGGAGGAAAGGGTGGATTTGATGGAAGAAAACATTGGGGAGAAAATCTCTGGTCTTCACAGCTCTGTGCTCCTAACAGAAAACCAATTGGAGGTTGTCAAGAAGATGGAGGACACCAACCAAATCACCCTGAACAACTTGGCATCCAACTCTGTCTCCAAACAAGAGTTTCAAGTGTTCCAAAGCTGCATTCTCAAGAACTTTGAGATTCTGTTTCATAAGATGATTGAGATACAAGCTTAAACACATGCTACTATACTCAACCACCTATCTACCCTCAAGCAGTCTCAAATGGATCACCTCCATAGACAAGCCTAAACACAGAACCCAAGCCAACCCCTAAGTAATCCATCTGCTTCTCAAGAAAATCCCACCCCTGCCATTCCCAAAGCCTACATGCGTAATACTGAAGATTTTGCCACTTCTGCTCATGTCAATGAAGTTAAGGCAAACATGGTAGATTCGAGGTACATGACCATGCTAATAAGGAGGGATCTTCGGGATATGAGCTGCAAGGAACAAGCTGGCTCATTCAAAAGGAAACATGATGAATAAGATGACTCTGATGATCATGAGGGGAATAAGAGGGTAAGGTTGGAGGAGCCAAAGGGATTGCCAATGGCATATAACATAGATGGGGAAGGTGAGGAAAATGTTCAAGGGGCAGTTGGTGATGAAGAAACAGTCCAAATAGAGAGTGATGAAGTAGTAAGTAATGAAGAAGAGCATATGGAAATAGAAGAAATAGAAGCAGTTACCATTCCTAGTTCTGATAGGGAGCTTGAAAACCCAAATGATGAGCTAGAAGACAAGCATGAGGATGTTTTTTGAAAACTTATGTCTTGCAGTCATTCCTTTCACATCCCAAGATTCATTCATTTCATTTATTCAACAAAATTATTTGATATCTTCAATAATACAGTCTACAGAGCAATAAGAAGAACCAACAGCTCAGACTTCAGATTCAAATTTTGACTTAGATGATGAGCTGGAAATAATCAAATCTGATGGCACGATAGTCTCCTTCTAGAATTTAAACAATATGTACCTATCAAAAAATGAGGAGAAAATAATGCTTGAACATGAGATTGATGGCAACTGGCCTGGAGAAGTACAAATGATGTACTCAGAGATGGTAAACAGGCTAAGGAAAAAGAGGACAAAGCTGAATCTAGACAGCACAATAGTTCAAGTAGCAAAATTCCAAAGCAGATCCTATGCTGCTGTGGATTATTTGGATCTACAAGTAATTAGGGCTGACAATTGTGTATATCAGATCTCCAATGCAGATTTCTCAAGGATAAAGCTATAAGATCAGGTGTTTATGCTTAACTTTTTACAAAAGGCAAACATCTTTTGGGCTGAACTAGAGCTAAGAAGAACTATGAGAATTTACATCAGAAATTTGGGGTTATATTATCTACAAATTGCCTTAGATCTAAAACTACCAAGGATTGATGCTGAAAACCCTTTGAATGAGACCTTTGAGAATAGGCTTATATTGGGTAAATTTGTTCATGTCCAAGTACTACTTCTGAACTTCTATAGAGAAGTATGTACTTAAAGTTACAAGGCTTCCTTTGTTTACAACTGAAGTACTTACACACTTTTTAGAAGAGATTGAGGAAGCCACTTCTGTGCAAGAAGATGTAAGAGAAAAGTTTGTGGAAGATGTAAAGGAAAGATTAAAGCTTATAAGATTGACGAGAGATTGTCTAAACCTAGTGATAATGGAGGAGAATCCCAAGAAAGCCTTGGAAGGTGATGTCTTACTACCCTCTAAGTATTACATCTCTCCAACTCAAAGAAAGCCTGTTCTAGAATCAACAATGAAAGAAAAAAGAAGAAGAAAAAGTAGATCTGAGCGAATGGTCACTTGAATTCACATTCTGGAATTTATTCATGTTAGAAAGGAATTTCAAAGTTAAAACCTATGTGGATACCTTTACAAGAAAGTCAATTGGATTCAAGAGACAGTATGAAGCCTTCATGCGCAAAATAGGAAAGTTGAAAATAACAAAGATGGTGGACATCAAACAGAGAACCTGGAACGACATAGTATACCAAGTCTTCGATGTTGAGAGAGAAGAAAAAAGGATTTATGAGTTCTCTGAACCTGATTTTAAATTCATCAATCTTAAAGATCTACTTCAACTCTATTACAAGTTAGTTCCATTTGAAGACAAGGTTGCAAAGTTCATAAATGGAATGACTGCTGTTGTTCATCGTATTCTTAGAGCTACCTTATGGGGAGGCATGTGTGACTTCCAATTGGCTTTGACTATGAAGAGAGACATAGTGCATTTACTTCATCCATATATAAGTCTTGGGGAATTAGCAACCTTTTGCATAGGGACTGTAGTGTGTGATCCCCTAGGGTACATTTGCAAAAAATTGAAAGAGAAGTTCTTATTCAGATTATATGTTATGCCTAAGTACAGCTCTGGTACTTTGATCCATATTTACAATTTTATTAGAGAAAAGACTCTACAAGAGGCCTAAGATTACTTCAAAAGAAGAATGGCCAAGATTGAAAGACTTGATCAAGTGATGAGGATATTGACTCACATCTTGAATACAGAAAAATCATCATCGAGAAGTTCATTCCTATTCTGAAAGACATGAACTTCAAAATTTGAATCAAATGAAGAGAGTGAAAGATATAAAGAAGATTCCTTCTAAACTTGCCAAACACAGAAGCTTGTATAGTTTAATTTCCTAGAATATAGGATTTAGTTCCTTTATTTAGCTTAAAATTCATCCATTATATAGATAGGTTTACTTTTCATTAAAAGGATACGATTGATAAATTCATTGAAGCAATGTAAGCAAATTGCTCTGTGTTCCTTATTATTCAATAACAAATCAATACCTTCGAGTACTAATACTTTTTGTTTTTACCTTATTTTATATATTCTTGATATTATTTCATCTGCACAAGTCTAAGTCCGAAGAGTTATTCTTAAAGATCTGTTTCAACTCTATTAAGAAGTTCATTCCGATACTTAAACGCAATAACTTCCAAATTTGAAGCAAAGAGGGATATTGAAAGATATGAAGAAAATTTGAAGCTAAATTTGCCAAGGATTGAAGTCTGCATAGTTTACTCTCGTAGATTATATGATTCAATTTCTTTCTTTAGCTTAAAATTCATTCGTTAAATAGAAAATTTATAAGTCCGAAGAAGAGGATGCCAGAGTTTAGACCTCTAAGTCTGGAAAGAAGAACTCAGAATCATTTTAAAAGACTCTGCATGAGGATTAAGATTATTTCAAAAAAAGAATGGCCAAGATTGAAGTACTTGATCAAGTGGATGAGGGTGGATATTGACTCACATCTTTGAATACAGAAAAATCATCATTTAGAAGTTCATTGCTACTCCTAAAGATAGGAACTTCAAAATTTGAAGCAAAGGGAAGATTGAAAGATATCAACAAGATTGCTTCTAAACTTGACAAGCATAGAAGCCTGCAGATTTCAGGCTTCTAAGTTTGAAAGGAAGAAACCAGAGTCCATGCTTCTAAGGGGGTGTTTGGGATTGATTTTTTAAAACAACTTATGTTTTTTTGTAAAAGTGCTTATTAACTTATGTGGTATTAAACCGGAGTTTTGTAAAAAGTGTTTGGAATAGCTTATAGCGGTACCAAAAAGCAATAAGCTGATAAGTTGTTTTTTAGTGTTTGGCAAATTTTGTGTGATAACTGGATCATGGTTATCACCTGAGGTAATTAATATGTGCCTAATTGTTAAATGTTTATGTGATAACATGATAAATTATTATATTTGATCATGCTAATGTGTGAAACTATGTGCATAAATAAGTATGCATCAATTGTATATATATATGCCATATGAAATGCATGTATAAGGTAGTATATATGGAGTATATGCATGGGTATGTATATATATATACATATATATATATATATGTATTTTATGAAGCATGCATATGGGTTAGGCATGCACAGGAGTAGTTACTTTAGCCGACTTTCCTGTGAAGGAAAGGTATAAAAGGGGGTCTTAACCTCCATTCCTTCTTCTTGCTATTTGTGATACCTTAAGTGAGCGATTTAAATTGAAGTGGATTGATCGGATTGCATTTTTCATCAAGATTCAGTTGATTTCAAAAGTATTGCATAAGGTGAGTGATTTAAATGATTTACTCTATTTGAAATGCATAAATTGTTTATATAAATTTTTCATCTGGTTTGAAGTTTAAATCATACGAGTGTTATCCGGATTAGTCATACACTGGGTGAGTATTAAGCGATTTAAAAACATAAATCGGGCATGTGTTGAGCGACTTAAATATAAACCGGACATAACATGAGCAGGTTAAGACTAAATCGCTGGTTATATCAACCAATTTAGTCTTAAATCGGACAAGGTGTAAGCGATTTAAGTATAAACCGCTCAAGTGTTAAGCGGTTTAGTTATAAACTGGACATGACTTAACCGGTTTAAAGATTGAGCGATTTATGAACTTTGATCTTATATCAAGTATTTCAAACGGAGAAGTAGAATACGTCTATAAGGTGGCCGGTTTATTTTAAATCAGACATAACATCCGGATTGATAAATCGGCTGATCATGAATAGTGTTGTCCGGATTTGTTATCCGGACAAGGTTCTGTGATTTAAACTAAGTGTTAAATCGAACAATTTATGTGAAGTGTTGTCCGGATTTGTTATCCAGACAAGGTTGACCAGATTATGTATTCACTTGTCAAGATATGATTCTTTTGGAACAATAAATGGGAATTTTGACAAAATGAATTTGAACTGATAATAATTCCATTGACTGCGGTCTATTTTATATGGAATTGTTTTATGAAATATTTTGATGAGGAAATGTCGATCCTAGATCTCTCAATAACACTAATAATTAAGTTATGAATAACCAAATTATAGTGTTTGGATGAATAAAATGATGAACACTCAAGAACAATTAATAATCGTTCTAAGAATATACTTGAGTGTCAAAGATATTACTTTATTTCAATGATATGAAAACCGTAAAAGAGTCAAAGATTACAATAGGCCTAACCACCTATTTATACTAGTAATCTAACTAAGAAGATAACYATCTAGTGAGACTATTTAGCTAATCTTCTACGAACAGATAAAGCTTATCTAAACATGGATAAACATCAATACAAGATAAACTTTKTAGAATCCAGCTGTTGATTGGTCATCTCCAGWTGTCTTCCATGAGGCATGAGTTCAACCTTATCTTCATATTTTCATCGCTTGCCTCTGGTTGAACTTAGTGAAGAAAACTYMAAGTGTTGATACCCAGAGGGGTTATGAAGATGCAYTTTCCATYGCATMTCTGGTCARTTCATCGACCCTCTGGTTGTTCTTCAGACTTAGTCATTTTTCCTTGAAGTCTTCCATCGGCCTTCTGGTTCTTCATCACTTGTTTGTCTTCATTACTTTCATGCATAAGACTTATGGGGTCTAACAATCTCCCCCTAAGTAATGAAAGAGCAAACATGAACTATTCTATGAACATTTAAAGTATAAACGAAGAACAGATGCTATTCTAAAGAAAAGCATCTTTTGCCAAATTTTCATTCGAACAAAATAATAAATTCTTACAACGATGAAATGAAAGATATTACAATACAAAACATAAGTAAAGCTACATTCATGGTCTCCCTTGTGATATTTCCCAAAAGCGCATTAACAGTTTCCTGTATTGGATAACTGTTGAGATCTCATGAATTAGTCCTTGTCCCCTTTCCATCGGCACATGAGGTCTGCCTAACCTGTCTCTGATGACTTTCTGAAACCATTCAAGTGTTTCACTTGAGTACTTGAAGGCTTCAGTTAGTCTGAAAAACTTTTTAGCTCCAAACTCATTTTTGAAGACCAGACCAAGCTCTGTTGAGTTAATACAGAAGCAGACATCTTCTGCTGCAGGCCAGGAAAGTCTTCATTTGGAGAAGTGCAGGATAGTCTATCGATGCCAAGCCGAAGAGCAATTTCAAAATCGCTCTTGGCTCTATGATTCACCAAGGTCTCCATCGTTTGTACGATCGCTCTGTTCGCGATCCCAAATCGTATGCCCTGATCCTGTGGCTGATTCGTGTATGCATAAAGCTCGATCAAGTCATAGGGATTGAGATTGATCAAGTCATTATCATTGAAGACACTGACTTGACCATGGGCTCGCTCCACTGTGTACTCGATGTACTTGATGGCTCTGTTGGCCAAGGTCCTCATCTTGATGTCCATGACTAGCCTTATTCCATCGTTTGAAAAGACAGCCTGTGGTGGTTGGGTAGTCTATCTAACAAACCTATGGCGTAGAAGGTTCATGGATTGTGGTGAAAGTGTTGGAGGATTGAGAGTCAAACCTTCATCGCGATCATGATATAGATATATGGATGTTTTCCATCATGATTGGCTCCTTGGCGGCACCTCTTGACGTCTCTTCAACGACTCCATGTTGGCGATGATTTCATCGACGACCCCTTGAGGAGGGTGCCTCGATAAAAAAGGAACATCCGTTTGCACCTAAGTTGGTTGAGTTGTGGGTTGTGTTTGGGCTAAGGGTTGAGAGTGGGTTGGTTATTGAATGGTTTGGATTGGTTCGGTTTGTGGTAGTTCTGGTTTATTGGGTTCAGGTGGGGTGGTTTCTGGTTCATGGGTTTCTGGTTCATTGGGTTGTGTTTGAGTTGGAGGTTGTTGGTGATGAAGGTTGGATGATTGTGGGTTGTGGTTGTATGGGTAGGGTGGTGAAGAGTTCTGTGGTGCGAGGTGTTGGTGAAGGAGTTGGTGATGGGGTGAAGGGTAGGTTGGTTTGTGTTTGTGGTGTGGATGGTTCTTCATTGGTTGATGAGCTTAGCTTGATGGGTTCTTGGGAGGTGGCGAAGGGAACATGTCCATTGTATACATCTTCAGAGGGCTGAGCCTCTGGTTCCCTCGCTTGGGTTCCTTGGTTTGATGGTGGTGCAGCGGATTCCATTGGGTGAGCAACCGCGGCCTGGTTCTCCCCCTCATGAGGTCCAAGACCTTGATTATCGGGGTCTGGATCCTCATGTCTTGGCCTTTTCTGCGGGCGGCTGGTGAAGCATGATGCTCTGCTCCTCTTTTTCTTTTTCTCTTTCCTGAAGGTCGTAAGATACGCCTTCAGGGCTTGTTGATGTCGACTCTCTTCCATCGAGTGAAGGAGAGAGTTGGTGCATGCCTGTTGATCGCCAAGGCTCTGGGAGAGAGCCTTGGTAGGTTGTGCGGCACGATGGATGAATTTTGCACTTATCTCATTGAAGGATGAGATAAGTGCCTTTGACAGGGCCCTTCGATTGGCCCTGGTGGCAAAGTCGATGGTGGTGGATGTGGATGCGGGAGGAGGGGCGGATGTTGAGGTTGATGTGGGTGGTGGGATGGGAAGGTTGGGGATTATGTCCTTCAACTCTGCAGCGAAGGAACTTATCTCATCGAAGGAAGGTACTTTGGAGGGTGGTGGAGGTGGGGGTGGTTGGGGTATTTGGGCTATTATTRTGGCTGGGAGTTGGGTTAGGGTGGTTTGGATGGTGGCCATTTGGTTGGAGAGGGTGGCTAAGGTTTCATCGATTGATGATGTTGGGGTGGGGTAGGTTGAGGGATTTGGGATATAATGGTGGCTGGTAGGGTGTTAAGGGTTTGGGAGATAGTGTTTTTCTGGGTGGTGATGGAGGCTAAGGTCTCATCGGTCGCAGTTTCCTGGGCCGTGAGGGTGGCGATGGAGTTCATCATAAGTTGGTTTCTTTGGGTGGCAATGGTGGATGAGGTGTTATGATGTTGGGTGACGGTTTGTTGTAACATTTGGAGGCGGGTTGTGTTGTTTCTAGTTCGGGTTTCGAGGGTTGCAAGGGACTGTCGAATGAGGGTTAGATCGATGGATGGGGGGTTGTCGACAATCCCTTGGATGATGAGTTTTAGGTCTTCCAAGGACCGCTGAATCGAGTCTACAAAGGCTTGGAACTCATCCTTTGTGACCAGATCAGCCACAGGGGTAACCCCTGCAGCAACGGATGCTGTAGGTTGAGCCTCAGCTCGAGAGGCGGCCTAAATGCCTTGTGAGAATGTCCGCATTAAAGGACTTCCACCAAGTCCTCGATAACCCTCTAGTGAGGAGCTATCTCCTGATGTTGCGACATGTTCTTCTTCTTCTTCGGCTTTAAAGGCAGAGGAAGAGATGTAGATGTGTTTCCCCTTCGCTAGATCAAGTAACGAAAGGGGATGTGCATGAACGGGAGATCGCTCTGAACGTTCTTGGGGAATTGCAATGGCAGAAGCAACACATGAGGCGAAGTGGCTCTTATTTCTTCATCGCCTCTCTGTTGGGAGAGGAGCGATGGATGGTTTGGGTCCTCGGCTACATCATCTCCAGAGGGTCGAAGAGTGGCCTCTGGATGGTTGGCTAGGATTGGGATTGGACTGGGTCGTCCATGTTCAATACCCATTTGGCCTTGATCGCCAGGGTAGTGGTGGTGGGTGCCCTTTGGGAAGAGGGGATGGGAATTGTATGTGAAGGGCCAGGGGATGCACGTGGAGTGTCATCATCATCATCTGATGTAGACGACTCATGTGCTCCCTCGTTAGTTTCAGGGGACGGCTCTAAGTGCTCTGGGATAGCTGCCCTTGGTTCATGGCACAATCGAGAGCGTTCATAATTCTGCCTTATCTCAGACGTCACTGGTATGACGCTGAGCATGGCTCGTGAGACTGTTTTCTCCATGGTGTAGCCTTCCTTGGAGATCGTTGGTCGATGGCTGTTCATCAGAAACTGTGGAGTGTACGGTTCATCGGCTGGCAGATCATGTCTCCTCATCGCATTCCTTATGAAGAGAGCGAGTAATCGAGGGAAGAGGACATAGGTCAATGGTTTTCCTGCGGCTTTGAGTTTGCATTTTTTGATCACCACAGGAAGGATCTCGTTGTAGATAAGGAAAGCATAATCCAGCAGTAGGTTGAGGAAGAAGCCGTACATAATCGTCATTATGTTGATGTTGCTCTGATCCATCGACCCTAGTTTGCAAGTCAGAGCTCTGTTCAATATGGAAAAGAACATATTCCACATTGGGGGCAAGAACTGCCTCTTGAAGTTGGAGGCGTTGCGTAGGTCACGATTGTAACCTAGCATTCGGATGAAGTGGAGGATGTTAGAACTTGTAGGTGGCTCAACGTATTGGTCAATGCCGAGTTCTTGGCGAGTAGGAATGCAAAGGACTTTTGAGACCTTTGCTCGGGAGATCTTCACAGAGCAAACATATCGTTTGGGGCGTCTATGTCCCCCATGATTCCACGGCTTTCAGGAATGAATTCACAAGTTTGCCAATACTGTTGGACGTACTTGAGAGGTACGCCATTGTCAGTTAATGTCAAGGCGGGTTGAAGGATGCTGTTTTAGAAAAACTCGATCATTATGGCAAACCTGTCTTCAAATAGGTTGGTTCATAGGTCGATTGCGTGATTGTTTGGCTTGAGAGGGAGGAATACCAGTGCACGGCTGTCTACACCCGTTGATTGCACATGGCTGTCGTTTTTGTTCGATTCGTGGGAGGCGGAAGAAGCCATTGCTATTGAAGTTGCAGGTTTTGCATTTTTCAGTTCGTCTTAAGTAATTTGCAGGTTTAGGAAGCGTAAAAAAGAAATGGTTGGGGAATATGAGTATATATAGGTGGAGAATGGGGAACGGCGTTGAGAAACAAAATATTAAAAGGTTAATCATTATGGTGGGAGATGTTTGGCAAAAAGGTGATATGGTGGGGATCGTGTGCCATCTTGACAGTGTCATGCTATTATTGTTGGATGACACATGTCAATATGGGGAGGGTGGATGGGTAATATGAAGGGGTTTGTGGGGAACAGCCTGTTGGAATTGCAGGCGCGTGTAAGATGACGTTTGGATTATTTAGAATAATTAAATAATTATTCCAAATAATATGTCTTGAAAATCAATCCAAAAGAAATTTATATTTAAAATTCCATCTAATTGTGAGATAAATACTAATTACGAAGTGGTCTTCTAACAACCCATGTTGTATAGTTTTTAGTCACAAAAGCTGCAATTTTGTATAATCTTTAAAAAAAATTCAATTAAAGATGGGTTTTTGGATGAAAATGATTTTGTCATGGAACCAGAGGCGCTCTGGTTGGTCATGACTCTTTGGATGGGGAACCAGAGGTCTCTGGTTAAACATGACCATTTTGGATGAGGAACCAGAGGTCTCCAGTTGAGCATGATGAATAATTTCATCGATGAAATGTTGGGTTGTATGAATAATGAGCCTTGGATTGACAAACCAGAGGCTCTGGTTAAGCATGGACAACCCATTATGTAGGACTAGACGGGCTCTGGTTGAATACACATGTTTTATTCATCATTTATCTAGCATTTTGGTGTCTAGAGGCTCTGGATAGTAAAACCAGAGGCTCTGGGATGGAAAATGCATATTTATGGAATGAAAATTCATGATGAATGAAAAGCCCCCCCTCAAATGTTGCATGGGGATGAGATTTGATTTTAAAACTCCCCCTAGAAACAAGAAAGGATTGATTTTTATGACTAGAGGCTCTGGTCAATACAAACAGAGGCTTTGGTTTAAAATAATGATGAAAACTTATATGAAATGTGGCTAAGTGTGTGAATGGATATGGAAATGAATGGGTCTTTGTGACCGGAGGGCTCTGGTTCTAAAGACAACAAATCCAGAGGCTCTGGTTGCAAAGGCGATGAAAAGGGTATGAGAAGATGGAGCCTTTGAGACCAGAGGGATCTGGTTGCACAGGCGATGCAAACAAATATTAAATTTTGGTTAAGTGCATGTATGAGTGTGTAGAATGGATGGGCCTTTGAGACCAAAGGGCTCTGGTTCCAAAGGCTTTGAAAAACTTTTAGCCAAAATTTAAACAAGTGTTTCTTCATGGCCAGAGGCTCTGGTTTAGAGTACTTTTTTTATGGCCATTATAATATTTATCACTTATAGGCATAACCATGAGATATTAAGGATCTCTGGTTTCAAACTAATGACTGCCATTAAGTGGTGAGATTCAGCATACCCATCTTGCTGACTAGGAATAAATATCTTTTCTCATGAAGAGCTTTTGTGAAAATGGCAGCAAGTTGAATCTCAGTGGGAACAAAGTACATCTCTATGTTACCTTTTTCAACATTGTCTTTTAGAAAGTGATATCTTACATCGATGTGCTTGGTCTTGGAATGCTGCACAGGATTTGTAGAGATAGCTATTGCATTCTTGGAGTCACAGAGAATTGGTATTTTGTCATATTGAAAGCCATAGTCTTTAAGCTGAGTCTTCATCCAGAGAACCTGTGAACAACAACTAGCAGCAACAACATATTCTGCTTCTGCTATAGAGGTTGAAAAACAATTATATTTTCTGAATGTCCAACTTACCAGCTTGTCCCCCAAGAGTTGACAGCTTCCAGACGTACTCTTTCTATCAAGCTTGCAACTTGCATGATCTGCATCTGTATAGGCTATTAGATCAAAGCCAGAGTTCTTAGGATACCAGAGACCCAATGAAGGGGTTCCCTTAAGGTATCTAAAGATCCTCTTGACCGTAGAGAGATGAGATTCTCTAGGATTGGATTGATACCTTGTACAAAGGCATGTAGCAAACATAATATCTGCTCTACTAGTAGTTAGATACAGGAGTGATCCAATCATGCCTCTGTAGGTTGTTACATCCACAGATTTGCCTGATGGATCAGCAAATAACTTAGCTCCTGTAGCCATAGGTGTTCTCATCGATGATGAATTTGAGAGAGTGTATTTCTTCAGAAGGTCAGTCACATACTTGGAAGAAACTAAGTTCTCCCATCATACTCATCTCAAATTTGCTTTTCATCAGCTTCGAGAATGTTTCACAATGTTTTGCATTTGTAGAGCCAAATATGATGTCGTCCACATATATTTGTACAAGAAGTATGTCACCTTTATGCTTCTTGAGAAAGAGGGTTGTATCGATTGTACCTTTTTCGAATCCATTGTTGATGAGAAAGGCGGATAAAGTTTCGTACCAGACCCTGGGTGCTTGCTTCAGCCCATAGAGGGCTTTGTCCAGAAAGTAGACATACTCTAGATGTTTTGGATCTTCAAACCCAGGGGGCTGCTGCACGTATACTTCTTCTTGAAGTTTGCCATTTACGAAGACAGACTTGACATCCATCTGATAAACCTTAAAGCCTTTGTGAGCTGCATAGGCCAATAATATCCTGATGGCTTCAAGTCTTGTGACGGGAGCAAATGTTTCATCATAGTCAATCCATTTTTCCTGGCAGTAGCCCTTGGCAATAAGCCTGGCCTTGTTCCTTATGACTATGCCATCTTCGTCCTTCTTATTTATGAAGTCCCATTTGGTTCTTATGGCCGTCTTCCCTTTGGGTAAAGGCATGAGGGACCATACCTTGTTTCTCTCAAACTGGAGTAGTTCTTCTTGCATCGCGTCTATCCAGTTTAGGTCTTGTAGGGCTTCAAAAATTTTCTTTGGTTCTATTATGCTAAGAAAGTTGGCGAAAAGGCATTCATTGGCCGTTGCTGATCTCGTCTTGACACCAGATGTTGGATCACCAATGATTTGGTGATGTGGATGGTCTTTTGTCCACTTGGTGCTCGACTGTGGTTATGGAGCAATAGGATGCAGTTCATCATCAACCGATAGAATTGCTTGCTCCCCCTCGAAGAGATCATCTCCAGAGTGAGACTCTGGTTCTTGTTCTTGATCTGAAGACATAGAAGAAGTAGAAGGTGAAGTAACATGAGTTTCAGTAAGTGTTGTACCTTTAGCATTGGAGGCTTCATGTTCTTCGTCGGTTCTGGAAGTGGATTTTGCAGTAGGGACATGTCCAGAGATTACTTCTTCTTCAAAGATGTCTTCAAATAATTGAGCAAACTCTGATTCATTGGGTCTGCCAAGTGATGAATCAGATGCTCTTTGTTGAAGTCTGTGTCCTGAACTGCTGTGTCCAGAAGTCATTGGTGTGGAGTTATCAAAGGACACATTGATTCTTTCTATAACAATCTTTGTCCTTTTGATGTAGACTCTGTAGGCCTTTGCGGTTTGAGAGTATCCAAGATTGATCCTTTCATCAGCTTTCTTGTCGAACTTGCCAAGATATTCCTTATCATTGAGTACAAAGCATTTGCACCCAAAGACATGAAAATACTTGACATTTGGTCTTCTTTGATTGATGAGCTCATAGGGTGTCTTCTGGTGCCTCTTGTTGATGATGGACCGATTGGACCGATTATGGGTAAAACATGCAGTAGAAATTGCTTCAGCCCAGAAGGTGATTGGTAATTCCGATGAAGCAAACATGGTCCTTGCTGCTTCCACGACGGTTATGTTCCTTCGCTCTACCATTCCATTATGTTGTGGGGTTCTGGCTGCTGAAAAGTTTTGTGAGATGCCTTCATTGATGAGGTATTCATCGATTCTAGCATTTTTGGATTCAGTTCCATTGTCGCTTCTAACTTTAATAAGTTTTCATTGTAGAAGGACTTGGAGTCTTTTCATCACCCCAATGAGTAGGTCGGGAACATCTTATTTCTTCTTCACAAACACAACCCAGGTGTATCTGGAGTATTCATCAACTAGTACCAATAAGTACTTCTTTCCTGAGAGGCTTTGTGTAGATATGGGCCCACAGAGATCAATGTGGATCATGTCCAAGGGATTGGTGCAGGAGTTTTCTGACTTTGTTCTGTGATAGGCCCGTTTTAGCTTTCCCATCTCGCAGGCTGAGCATAGATGATCTTTTTCAAAGTTGAGATCAGGAATCCCCTTGACCAGCTTCTGTTTGGCTAGCTTTCTTAAGACATCAAAATTCAGATGTGAGAACATCTGGTGCCATAGCCAATTTTCATCGCTCTTATGGAATACAAGGCAAAGGGTGTCTTGTCCCTCAGAGGATTGAAAATCCAGAAGATAGAGATTTCCTTCTCTCTTAGCCTTGATGATGATTTGACCGGGCTTTGTTTCTAGGATACAGAAACCCTTGCGGAATCTGACTTCAACACCCTTGTCGCAGAACTGGCTTATGCTTAGTAAGATGTGCTTCAAACCTTCAACATAAGCCACTTTGCTGATGGAGATGTTGCCTTTGATGAGAGTTCCGTATCCCTTGATGGTACCCTTGCTGTTGTCTCCAAAAGTGACAGAGCCTCCAAATTTCTCAATGAAGGAGGACAGCTGACTTTTGTAACCAGTCATGTGCCTGGAGCAACCTGAATCCATGTACCATGGTTGCACATGCTGGTCCTGCAAGACAAATTAAGGGGTTTTAGGTACCCATTTCTTAATGGGTCCACGTTTGTTAGTGGGAGATACCTCTCTCTTTTCATCACCCTTGGCCTTTGCAGGCTTGGGTTTGTTAGCATTTCCCTTGCCCTTAGACTTGGACTTTTTCACGTTATCATTGGATTTAACTTTATAGCGATAAACGTGTTGGGAGAATATGCAGCGATGTGTCAACATGTGATTCCTCAGGTTTTGAAAAAGAGCTAAACGTTGACAATTATTATTCTTTGGACATGAATGTTTAACGTTCTTTTTATTCGCTAAAAATGAAGAAGTAAATGCAAGGGATGTAAATCATGTTCTAGCATTGGTTGTTTTTACAACTTTCTATCTAGTTCTAATTTTTTATTTGAGGAGGTCTTGGTCTTTACTTCTTTACTCCTGAGGAAGGACTGCTTTTCTTCAGCTGAATGAGAGGAAAAGTGGTGGTTAGATTTCTCAGAGGCAGGCCACTTCTGTTTTTGCTCACGAGTAAACTTAATGAACTTAGAAGATGTACTAGGGCCTTGTGAGTTATCGTTAGCAGATTTGATATTGCCCAGTTTTCCCTTTCCTTTGTCTGAAGATTTCATCGATGGTGGAACATCAGATTTCATTGAGGGTTTGAAGTTTTGAGTTCTTCTTATCCTCAATGATCTTTGGTGATTCACATACTATCTCTTCTTCAGATTCAAAATCAAGAAAGTCTCTCACTGATTTCTCGAAATCAAAATTATCATGGATGTTTGTGGGAGGTGTGGGTTCAGAGGTTGATGCTTCAGAGTGATCTGTTGGGGGTTCCATCGTTTCTGATTTAGACGAACTTCCAAAGTTACTTGGAAGGTTCATTGATTCATCAGCTGATGGTTCCTTACTAGGATTCTCTTTTTCATCAACAGTACTTGCTGATGAAGTGGGATTGACAACTAGAGACTCTGATTTAACCATAGGGTTTCCATCTGTTGATCCCAGATCTCTCAATAACACTTATAATCTAGTTAAGACTAACCAAATTATAGTGTTTTAATGGAGAAGTGATGAACACTCAAGAATGAATTATAAACAATAAAGAAGAGTCTTGAGCGTCAAATGTTTCACTTTATTGATAAAAAAAAACGTAAAAAGACATTCAGTACAATAGGCCTAATCACCTATTTATTCTAGAAAGCTAATTAGAAGATAACTATCTAACGAGACTTTTTAGCTAATCTTCTATTAACAGATAATGCTTATCTAAACTGCTGATAAACTTAAATATTAAGATAAACTTGAAGTGTAGCTGTCGACTTCTCATCTTCAGCTGTCTTCCATGATATGATGAATCATCCTTATCTTTAAATCTTCATCGTATGCCTCTGGATGAATTGCTGAAGAATTCTCTAAGTGTTGTTGGCCAGAGGGGAGATGAAGATGCTCTTTCCATCCCATCCCTGGTCGTCCATCGGCCCTCTGGTTGTTCACCAGACTTGGCCAATTCTGCCCTGATGCCTTCATCGGTCTTCTGGTTCTTCGTCACTTATTGTTTTTCATTACTTTTTTACTTTATGAATTATAGGACTTAACAATCTCCCCCTAAGTAATGAAAGAACAAACATAGACTAATATAGAAACAATTGTGAATAACAAAGACTAATCTAATGGAAAAACATCAAATTCCAAATTTTCATTGGATGATGAAATTCTTACAATACTGGAATCAAAAGACAACATTTTAAGGCACAAGTTTACAACTAATCATGATCTACCTTGAAATATATCTCTGAAGCGTAGAAGCAGTCTTCGATAGCCGATGACTGTCGATATCTCATGGATGAGTTGACTCCCTTCTTCTCTTGGCACGTGATTTCTACCTAGTCTTTCTCTGATGACTTTCTAAAACCATTTAAGTGTATCCGATTAATACTTGAATGCCTCAGTTAGTCTGAAGAATTTCTTTGCCCCGTACTCATTCTTGGAAGTCTTCGTTTGGTGGAGCGCATGAAAGTCTTTCGATGCCTAAGCAAAGAGTAATTTCGAAATCACTCTTTGCTCGATGGTTTAGCAGGGTCTCCATTGTTTTTACAACCGCTCTGTTCGCCACTCCAAACCTGATGCCGTGGTCCTGCCTTTAAGCCGTGTATGCGTATAGTTCAATCAAGTCATAGGGATTGAGGTTGATGAGGTCATTTTCGTTGAACATGCTAATTTGCCCATGTGCTCTTTCCACTGTGAACTCGATGTATCGAATGGCTCTATTGGCGAAGGTCTTCACTTTTAGATCCATGACTCTCCTTATCCCATCATTCGAGAAGACAGCCTGTGGTGCTTGTGTGGTCTGTCTAATGAACCTATGGTGTAAGAGGTCCATGGACTCGTGGGATAAAATCAGAGGATTGATGGTCAAACTTTCATCGCGGTCTTGGTACAAGTATTGATGGATGTTTTCCATTATAATGGATTCCCTGGGTGGCAACTCTGGACGTCTCCGCAGCGACTCCATGTTCCATATAATTTCATCAACCAAGCTCTGCGGAGGTTTCCTTGAGGAAGAGGGAATATCCGTTTGCACCACGGGTGGTTAGGTTGAGGGTTGTGTTTGGGTTGGTGAAGGTATGGTTTCTTGTTGGGTTGGTTTAGCTTGGGTTGGTTGTGGTTCATTAGGTTCGGCTTGGGTGGTTTCTAGTTCATGGGGTTATGTTTGGGTTTGAGGTTGTTGGGGTGATGAAGGTTGGATTATTGTTGGTTCTAATTGTATGGATAAGGTGAAGGGTTATGTGGTGTGAGGGGTTGGTGAAGGGGTTAAGGGTAGGTTTGGTGTAGGTGATGGAGTAAAAGGTGGAGAGGTTGATGAAGGGGTTAAAGGTAGGTTTGGTGTGGGTGATGAAGTAAAAGGTTGGTTTATTTCTGTTGGTGGGGTGGTTGGCTCTTCATCGGTTGAGGAACTCAACACGATGGGTTCTGGGTTTGTAGCAAAGGGAACATGTACATTTTGTACATCTTCAGAGGGCAAAGCCTCTAGTTCCCTTGCTTAGGTTTCTTCGGTTGAGGGTGGTGGTTGATTTTGTGATGGTGGTGGTGGTGGTGGTGTTCCATTTGTTGTGCAGCCGTGGCCTCTGTCTCCCCCTCATGAGGTCCAAGACCTTGATCATCGGGGTCTTGGTCTTTATGTCGTGGCCTCTTGTGTTGGCGGCTGCTGGAGCAAGAGGCTCTGCTCCTCTTATTCTTTTTGTCCTTCCTGAAGGACGAAAGATACGCCTTCAGGGCTGTTTGTCTTCGGCTCTCCTCCATTGTTTGAAGGAGAGAAGTGGTGCGCCTTTGTTCATAGGCCAGGTTCTGGGAGAAAACCCTGGTCGGATGGATGGCGCAATGAACGAATTTGGCACTAATCTTATTGAAAGATGAGACGAGTACAGAGCCCGCAGGTCGGCTCTGGTTGCAAACTATATGGTTAATGAGGAGGCTTGTGGTGGCACGGAGGTAGTGGCAGATGTAGATGGAGGGATGGGAAGGTTGGTGATGAGATCTCTCATCTCTGCAGTGAATGAGGCGAAGGCTTCATCAAAGGATGGGCCTGCAAAGGGAGGTTGGGGTTGAGTAGGTTGGGAGATTTGGGCTAATATTATGGCGAGGAGTTGGGTGAGGGTGGTTTGGATGGTGGCCATTTGGTGGGTAAGAGTGGCGAGGGTTTCATCGATAGATGAAGTGGATGGAGGTGGGGTTTGGTGAGGGATTTGGGAGATGATGGARGTTGGTAGGGTGTTAAGGTTTTGGAGGATGGTATGTAGTTGGGTGATGATGTAGGTAAGGTTCTCATCGGCCTCAGTTGCCTGGGCCGTGAGGGTGGCGATGGAGTGGATGAGTATTTAGTTTCTTTGGGTGGCATGGAGGATGCGGTGTTATGGTGTTGGGTGATGGTTTGTTGGAGCATTTGGAGACGTGTGGTATTGTCTCAAGTTTGGGTTTCAGTTTGGGAGAGGTGGCGTTGCAGGATTGCAAGGGATTGTTGAAGGTCAGTGGTATCGGTTGAGGGTGGATTATCAACAATCCCTTGAATGATGAGTTTAAGGTTTTCCAAGGACCGCATCACTGATTCGACAAAGGCTTGGAACTCGGCCTTTGTGACCAGGTCTGCAATTGGGGTAGCCCCTGTAGCAACGGATGCTACAGGTTGGGCCTCTGCTCTGGACGCGCTTTCTTGGCCTTGTGAGAATGTGGGCCTAGAAGGACTTCCATCATGTCCTTGATAGCCCTAAAGAGAGGAGCTATCTTGTGATGTTGTGACATCAGCTTCTTCTTCTTGGGCTTCAGAGGCCGGGTAAGTGAAGCGAATGTGTGTCCCCTTCGGTAGATCAAATATCGAAAGAGGATGTGCATGAAAGGAAGATCGCTCTGAATGATCTTGGGGTTGTTCAATGTCAGAAGCAACACATGCTTTTGTGTGTGTGATTGGTTGTGTCGAGCCCTGAGGCGAAGTGGCTCTTATATCTTCATCACCTCTCTGTTGGGAGAGGGGTGATGGAAAATGGGGTTCCTCGGCTAATTCATCTCCAGAGGCCCGAAGAATGGCCTCTTAATGGCTGGCTGGGGTTGGTATTGGACTGGGTCGTCCTTGTTCAATACCCTTGTGGCTTTGATCGCTAGGGGTAGATGATGTGGTTGCCCTTTGGGTAGTGGGTGGAGGAATAGTATGAGTAGGGCCGGGGGAGACACGATGAGTAGCATCATCATCATCATCATCTTCATCATCCAATGAAGATGTCTCATGTGCTCCCTCGCTTGGTTTGGGGGACGACTCTAATCGCTCTGGGGTAGCTTCCCTCGGTTCCTGGGACAGCATAGAGCATTCATAGGTCTGGCGTATCTCAGATGTCGATGGAATGACATTGAGCATAGCCCTGGAGAGTGGGCGGTTGATGGTGTAACCCTCCTTCGAGAGGGTTGGTCGATGGTCGTGCATCTTGTAGACTGAGTGAAGGGCTCCTCAGCCGGTAATCCATGTTTCCTTATTGCATCTCCAATGAAGAGGGCGAGGAAACGAGGGAAGAGAACCGCAGATAGAGGCTTGCCAGCGGCTTGGAGTTTGCATTTCTTGACCGCCGACGAATGAATCTCATTGTAGATGAGAAAGGCGTAGTCAAGGTTCAGGTTGAAGAACAGCCCATACATGATCGTCATGATGTTTATGTTCCCTTGGTCCAATGACCTCAGTTTTCATGTGAGGGCCCTGTTGAGGATGGAGAAGAACATATTCCACATTGGCGGGAGGAATTGACGTTTGAAGTCGGAGACGTTGCAGAGGTCACGATTGTAACCTAGCATCTTGACGAAACGTAGAATGTCGTCGGTGGTGGATGGTTCGTCATATTGGGCAATTCCAAGCTCCCGTCGAGTAGGAATGCACAGAACTCGAGAAACTTTAGCCCGCAAAATCTTAAGCGAGCATATCATGTCGTTTGGGGCATCCATGTCCCCCATTATTCAATGGCTTTCTGGGTCAAACTCACATGTTTGCCAATATTGCTGGACGTACTTTAGTGGTACGCTGGTGTCAGCAAGAGTTAGTGCGGGGAGGAGAATACAGTTCTTGAAGAACTCGATCATGACGGCGAAGCGGTCGTCGAACAGTGTGTTTCGAAGTTCAATAGCATGGTTGTTTGGCTTTATGGGTAAGAACACGATAGCGCAGCTGTCGACGCCGGTGGATTGGACTCTGCTGTCATTGTTGTTCGATTCGTGGGAGGCGGATGAGGCCATTGTTGAGGAAGTTGCAGGTTTTTGTTCGTTAAAATCTAGTTGCAGGTTTTGGTAAGCGTAAAGAGGTAACCGAGTTTTCCGCACCTGAAGCATCGGAGGTCATTTTTCCTTCCATCCTTGTCCTCTTTCCTCTCGTTTCTTCTGTCTTCTCTTCTTTCTTCCCTCTCTTGTCTTCCATCTCTTCTATCTTTCCTCTGATGAAATTTGGATGGCTTCCTTTCATAGGATGATTGGTATCTTTCCCTCTTGAACTCTTTTCGTTCATAGGGTTTCTTGATRAACTTTTTCTGGAACTGCTTTGTAATCAAGGCCAAAGATTTGGCAAAAGCTTTAATTTCATCATATGATTCAGAAGTTTCTTCTTCAGATTCTGATTCTACCATCAACGCTTTCTTGCCTTTCTTCTTGTGTTCTCTGGTAGGGGTCCTTGATATTTCCTTTTCATCGGCAGCAAGAGCGAGAGGTCCACCGATGGATACCTTTTTCTTCATTATATCGTTCTCTTGTGCTGCAAGCGTTCCATACAGATCATGAAGTGACCAACCATCTCGGTCCTGGTTTGCTTGAAGGGACATAGACAGTTGAGTCCATTCATCGCCAAGACTTTTTAGGAATAAAACATTGTTTTCTTCCTTAGTTCTGGAGATATCGTTTCGA
>NC_037529.1:50173927-50184314 GCF_001531365.2 Cynara cardunculus var. scolymus
TTGGAAGATTTCATTGGGTATGGCCATGATTATCAATCATTTGGCCTTCTTGTCTGTCTCTATCCTTTCTATGTCATCTTCATCCCAATTCTTCTCATCCTTGGGCATATAGTAGGCAGGAATTTCCGCTGTGGTGTTTGTTCCTGGAACTCTTGGAACAAGAGTTTGTGGAATGTAAGGACCTCCATCACAGATCGCAGGAGGTTCCTGTCGATTTCTTCCAGGAAATTCACCATTCTTATCTTCCATTGCGGGTACTCTTCTCTTTGAAGAGTTGGAGGCTTGGTGAGGGAACCAACACTGTATGCAGAATTCTAGTTAGCCATTGAGAATTTTTAAGAAGAGAGAGATTTTACGTTTTGATAAGAGAAACGAAAATTGAGAGATCTTGGATGATCGTTTTGATTGGAAAAGCAATCAATTGGCTCTGGTACCAATTGTTGATCCCAGATCTCTCAATAACACTAATAATCTAGTTAAGAATAACCAAATTATARTGTTTTAATGGAGAAAGTGATGAACACTCAAGAATGAATTATAAACAATAAAGAACAGTCTTGAGCGTCAAAGGTTTCATTTTATTGATAAGAAAAACGTAAAAAGACATTTAGTACAATAGATCTAATCACCTATTTATACTAGAAAGCTAATTAGAAGATAACTATCTAACGATACTTTTTAGCTAATCTTCTATTAATAGATAATGTTTATCTAAACTGTTGATAAGCTTTAATATTAAGATAAAATTGAAGTGTAGCTGTCGACTTATCATCTCCAGCTGTCTTCCATGATATGATGAATCATCCTTATCTTTAAATCTTCATTGTATGCCTCTGGATGAATTACTGAAGAATTCTTTAAGTGTTGTTGACCAGAGGGGCGATGAAGATGCTCTTTCCATCGCATCCCTGGTCGTCCATCGGCCCTCTGGTTGTTTACCAGACTTGGCCAATTCTGCCTTGATGTCTTCATCGGTCTTCTGGTTCTTCATCAGTTATTGGTTTTCATTACTTTTTTACTTCATGAATTATGGGACTTAACACCATCAGTCTTTGATTTGGAGGCGTTGTTCCTTTCATCAGAATTCTTACATGTACTGCTCTCGTACACCATGTTTTCAAAATCCTGTCTTAAAACAACAGTTTTTTCATCGACTTGAACTCTTTTAAAATTTGCTTTTGGTTTCGGGAAAAAGTCGGGTTTTTGAATGCATCCAAGTTTGAAAGTGGATTCAAGGGTGGATTTCTTTGATTGTATGAAGTGTCCGTTTGACCGTTTATCTTTTCATATACATTTTGGGCTTCCCTGCATTTCTTCATCAGAAGTTCATTGGTTTGAAGCTTCTGGTGAAGAACCTCCCTTTCTTTTTGAAAGAAATCTTTGAGAGCTACTGAGTTATGTCTCTCTGCTTCGGATTCTTTTAAGGCCTTATTTTTTTTCTAAGTCTTTGGTTACTCGCTTGTTTATTTCCAGAAGTTTTTTCTTCATCAGATTTTTTAAGAGTGGCGATGCGAGTCTTTTCTTTCATGAGATCGGCTTTTTCTTCGGTTAGAAGATCAGTCTCTCTTTTGTAGAAACTGACTTCTTTTTCCGCTTTAAGTCTTTCAGATTTTTCAAAATTTAATTTTTCTTTTAATTTCAAGAAGTCCTCTGAAAGTTTTATTACCCTTAATTCTAGCTTAGATGGAGCCGAGTTGGTTTCATCGATAGTAGACTCACATACTTGATCAACAGTGTCAGAGGCGGATTCTGCATTAGACGTGGCTATCAGACAGATGAGTGCTTTGTCTTCTTCATCGGATGAAGAATCAAACACCTAGTTTTCTTTCTCAGCCATCAGGCTTCGCTCTCTAGGATTGTACTTATATTTATTCTTGTAGTAATCAGCATCCTTTACTAGTCGTCATCTGCATTCTTTGGAAAAATGACCGATTTTTCCGCACCTAAAGCAGCGGAGGTCATTTTTCCTCCCATCTCTTTCTTCTTTCTTCTCCTCTCTTCTATCTTTTCTTCTGTCTTCTCTCTCTTCTCTTCCATCTCTTCTGTCTTCCCTCTGATAGAATTTCGATGGCTTCCTTTCATAGGATGGCTGGTACTTCTCCCTTTTGAAGTCTCTTCGCTCATAGGGTCTCTTGATGAACTTTTTCTGGAACTGTTTTGTTATCAAGGCTAGAGATTTGGCAAAGGCTTTGATATCATCACCTGATTCAAATGTTTCATCCTCAGATTTTGATTCTACCACCAGTGCTTTCTTTCCTTTCTTCTTGTGGTCTCTGGTGGAGGTCCTTGAAACATCATTTTCTTCAGCAGCAAGAGCCAGGGGTCTACCGATGGACACTTTCTTCTTCATGATATTGTTCTCTTGTGCAGCAAGTGTTCCGCATACGTCATGAAGTGACCAGCTGTCTAAGTCCTGATTTGCTTGAAGGGACATCGACAGTTGTGTCCAGTCATCGCCGAGACTTTTAAGGAACAAAACATTATTTTCTTCCTTCGTCCTGGAGATATCGTTTCGACAACATTGATTAATCAATGTGTTGAAGCGATCGTATGTCTTCTGAATCGGTTCATCAGGAAGAGCTTTGAAGTTGGGCTCTACGATTCTTCTTTGTTTTCGCTCCTCCTTCCAATTGGCTTGCCAGCTCATCCCAGAGTTCCTTTGCTGTGGAACATGCATCAAGGGATTGGAAGATTTCATTGGGAATGGCCATGATGATCAGTCTTTTGGCCTTCTTGTCAGTCTCCACGCGTTCTATATCATCTTCATTCCAATTCTTTTCATCCTTGTGCATGTAATAGGCAGGAATTTCTGCTATGGTATTTGTTCCTGGGACTCTTGGAACAAGAGTCTGTGGAACGTAGGGACCCTCCATGACAGATCGCAGAAGATTTCTATCCATCCCTTCCAGAAAGTTTACCATCCGTATCCTCCATTGTGGATACTCTTCTCTTTGAAGAGTTGGAGGTTTGGTGAGAGAACCAACACTATAAGCAGAGTTCCAGTTGGCCATTTAAGATTTGGAAGAGAGAAATTTACGTTTTAGAGAAGATGTTTTTATGAAAAACATGAATTGAGAGATTTTTAATGATCGTTTGATTGGAAAAACAATCAGTTGGCTCTGATACCAATTGTTGATCTCAGATCTCTCAATAACACTAATAATTAAGTTAAGAATAACCAAATTATAGTGTTTGGATGAATAAAATGATGAACACTCAAGAAAAATTAATAATCGTTCTAAGAATATACTTGAGTGTCAAAAATTTCACTTTATTTCAATGATATGAAAAACGTAAAAGAGTCAAAGATTACAATAGGCTTAACCACCTATTTATACTAGTAATCTAACTAAGAAGATAACCATCTAGTGAGACTATTTAGCTAATCTTCTACGAACAGATAAAGCTTATCTAAACATGGATAAACATCAATACAAGATAAACTTTTTAGAATCCAGCTGTTGATTGGTCATCTCCAGATGTCTTCCATGAGGCATGAGTTCAACCTTATCTTCATATTTTCATCGCTTGCCTCTGGTTGAACTTAGTGAAGAAAACTCCAAGTGTTGATACCCAGAGGGGTTATGAAGATGCACTTTCCATCGCATCTCTGGTCARTTCATCGACCCTCTGGTTGTTCTTCAGACTTAGTCATTTTTCCTTGAAGTCTTCCATCGGCCTTCTGGTTCTTCATCACTTGTTTGTCTTCATTACTTCCATGCATAAGACTTATGGGGTCTACCATGAAATAAGGGTGGCATATCAAGGAGAGGTGTACCATGGGATAAGGGTGGCATATCAAGGAGAGCTGTATATTTAGATATAAGGGTGGCATTTGTATGTGAGTGTTATATAATATAACTCCTACTATCATATCCCTTAAGATTACCGTGGTCTGAAATCTTTATTTCTTTGTGATTTAAAGGTTTAGGATCAAGGTTTTTATTGGAAATCATAGTCTGAAGGTTATAGAGAAGGAGATAACAGGTTTCGCCTGAATCTTTGAATAAACCTGATTTGATTTGAAAGATTTAAAAGTGGCGTTATAGTAATTTGGTTAGTATAAACCTGTTGGAATTTGATGTATTGTTTACAAGCAGAGATTATTGGCTTGGAAAATAAAAATTATTGTTATTATGTTCTTACTTGTTCATATATTTGTGATTTATACAAAAAGTTGTTTTACATAAAAGTTTTAGTGATTTTCATCCTGCAATAACATAAATAGGGTAACTTACTAGACCTTTCGGTCTAACCCTCGTTTTGTGATTTTAAATATGCATTGCAGGAAGTGCAGACGGTAAGGGGAAGGAAAAAATGTAATATTTTCCCTATGGGTTTATCTGCATGAAGATTTGCTGATGATATGTATAGTTTTGACAGATGAAACTGGATTAGTGCAAGAATTGTAATTTGAATTTTTAGACCATGTATTCTGTACTGGTAGATTCTTGTACTAAGGGACCAATGTGGTGTACAAACATGTATTTCTTGTATATGAAGTATATATTGAATGCAATGTGTGGAATAGGGTGTTAAATTTTGCTTGCATATATAAAATGACCAAAAAGGACAATCTTCTATATTATTGACTTATGAGAGTGTTTGAGATTACTTATTAACTTATTTGATTTTTTAACATGTAAAAATTTAATTTTCATCATTTATAATAATATTTTTTGACAAAAATTTATATCAATAAGATTAATAATTAACAAACATTTATACCAATACTATTAATAATTTATGAAAAAAATAGTAGATTTGTAGAACAAAAGAATACTAGATCGTCATTTTACTTTGGTCTTTTTACTTTTTCTTTTTTTTATCTCTAAAATTTTCAAGTATAAAATAATAAAAAGAAATACAAAATATATTAATAAAAAAAACCTAACTAGACAATGTCCCCTTCCCCCTTCCGCGGCTGCCTTCTCATCCCCTTCTCCCCTCAATCTATTGGTGAAGATCATCACCATCTCCAACCGCCATATACCCATCACCACCTCCAACAGCCATGAACCACCATCTCCTTCCCCATGTCTCATATCCATTTTTTCCCACCTTGTCTTCTCTCTCCCTCTCTTAGGTATTGATATGTTTTCTTCCCCCTCCCCTATTACTACTTCAACTTCAACTGGGGTTGTTTTTGGTTATCGATTATCAACCCTCCAACTCGGTTTTTTTTTTGGGTTCGCAGAGATTAAAAATCGCAGAGGGTCATCCTGGTTTTCTTTTGCAAGGATGGTGGTGGTAGTTCACCTGTTCATCCTCTTTTGATCTCTCTAAAATTTCTTAACCATTTTGATCTCGGTCAGTAATCTAGGTTTGTTGTTCAATCTATTTGATTAATCAAGAGGCATCCGTTGATTAAAATCAGGTTTTTAACCACAGATCAGAGGGAAAGCGTTAGGGAAGATTGTTGATTTCACAGACGGGGTGGGAAGATTGTTGATTTCACAGGGTTAAAATTGGAATCCGTCAAAAGTTGATTTTGATAAGTTAACAAGGACTAACTTATCAAAAACTGCTTATTACCGGTTTGGCACCGGTATAAGCAGTTTGTTTTAAAAAAAAAACCCAAACACTAGAAATAGCTTATTAGCGGTACTAGACTGAAATAAGTCAATAAACATCATAAATAAGCAATCCCAAACACCCCTTAAGTTTGAACAAAAAGACTAGAGTTTAAACTTCAACGTCTGAATAAGAGGACTCTAAAGTTCAGACCTGAAAGTCTGGACAAGAGTTCAGGATTCTAAACCTAAAAAAGAACACGTTGAAGTCTGAATAAGAGGACTCCAGATTTCAAGGTTCCAAGTTCGGAAAGAAGAAACCAGAGGCCATGCTTCTACCTCTGCATTAAAGTCATTAGAGTTTAGTTTTCTAACTCTAGAAAAGAAGACTTTAGAGTTCAGGTTTCTAACTATGGGAAGTATGAAGAAGAGGACTTCAGAGTTCATGCTTCGAAGTCTGGAAAAGAAAATTCATAAGTCTGAAGAAGAGGACTCCATAATTCAGACCTCAAAGTCTGAATAAGAGTTCAGGCTTCTAAGTCTGGAAAAGAACATTTTGAAGTCTGAATACAGAAAAATCATCATTGAAAAGTTTATTCCTATTCTGAAAGACAGGAACTTCAAAACCAAATTCCATGCTTCAACCTCTTCATTAAAGTCTTTAGAGTGCAGTTTTCTAACTCTGGAAAAGAAGACTTCAGAGTTCAAGTTTCTAACTCTAGGAAAGAAGATGAGTTTAGGTTTCTAACTATGGGAAACAAGACTTCAGATTTCATGCTTTGAAGTCTTGAAAAGAAACCTCATATGTCTGAAGAAGAGGATTTTAGAATTCAGACCTTAATGTATGAACAAAAAAGACTTTAGAATTCAGACTTTCGAGTTTGGGTGAGCTAAGTCTGGAAAAGAAGACTTCAGAATTCGGGTGAGCTAACTCTGAAGAATGACTCTTCAGACTTGTAATCTTCATACTTGTACTCTTTAGTGTTGTAGAAAACTTCAGAGTTCAGACTTCTAAGTCTGAGAAATAAGACTTAGAACCAGAGTCCATGCTTCTACCTCTACATTAAAGTCTTTAAAGTTCAGTTTTCAAACTTTGGAAAAGAAGACTTCAGAGTTCAGACTTCTAAGTCTAAAAAAGAACACCTCAAAGTTCGGGTGAACTAAGTCTGAAAAAGCAGACTTTAGAGTTCGGGCGAGCTAACTCTTTAGAATGACTTTTCAGACTTGTACTCTTGAAATAACTCTGAAGACCTTGAGGTCAGAGTTATAAAATACCTAATATATTTGAAAAAGACCCCATGGTAAACCTTGCATCATACAGAGCAAGACCAACCGAGTATCCTTCGGTCCTTAAGAACCAGAGCCCATCTGGACTCATCAACCAAAAGCAAGGCCGACCCAAAAGCAAGGCCGACCAAAGGCCCTCTAGTCAACCAGAGCCCCTCTGGTCAACCTGAGCCTTTGGTTCATCTATCTAGAGCCTCTGGATCAAATCTGAAGACGAAGTCTGAAGACTTTGAGCTCAGAGTTAGTCAAATACCCAATATCTTTGAAAAAGACCTCATGGTAAAGCTTGCATCATACAAAGCAAGACCAACCAGAGCTCCTCTGGTCCTTAAGGACCAGAGTCCCTCTGGACTCACCAACCATAAACAAGGCCGACCCAAAAGCAAGGCCAACCAAAGGCCCTCTGGTCAAGCAGAGCCTCTCTAGTCAAGCAGAGCCTCTGGGTCAAGAAAATGTTAAATACTTAAAGACTTATCTTCAAAGTCTAGATAAGTTTATTACAAGACTTGTACTCTTGAAATTACTCTAAAGCAAAACTCTTCAAACTTCAAAGCTCTGTATTAGAAAGCCATAAGCTCTGCATGCACTATGTAGAGGCTCTGCATGGTGCTCTGTCTGGAAAAGAAGACTTCATAGTTTGGGTGAGCTAACTCTGAAGAATGACTTTTCAGACTTGTACTCTGGAAATAACTCTAAAATAAAACTTTGAAGAATGACTCTTCAGACTTGTACTCTTGAAATAACTCTGAAGTATAAAATCAATCCCACTAAATCAGATTTCAGACTTCTAAGTCTGAAAGAAAAAAACTTCAGAGTTCGGGTGAGCTAAGTCTGAAAAAGAAGACTTCAAAATTCGGGTGATCTAACTCTAAAGAATGACTCTTCAGACTTGCATTCTTCAGACTTGTAGAAAAGTCATTCTTCAGAGTTTTACTTCAAAGTTATTTCCAAAGTACAGCTTCAGACTTGTTCTCTTGAAATAACTCTGAAGTAACACTTTTTAGTAAACTAAATTTAGAATAAAATGAAGTTAATCCTAAAATAAAATTGAATTCAGAAGTAAAACTATATCAGTAAATTGAATTTAAACTTAGAAGTAAACACCATTTTTTTCCGGGGATCAGTTACCACACGAATTAATTAACTCAAAAATAAAACCAATTGCATCCTAAATTAGTGGGATTGATTGAATAAAAAGAACACATGTCAATCAAATAGGCATAATTGAACTATTAATGTAAATTGTGTCTAGATATGTCTTTAGGAGGGAAAACAAGAAAACCGACTCACCAGAAGAAGACAAGTGTCACTCCAGTTACTTATTTATTATATGTATGTGTGTGTGTGTGTGTGTATATATATATATACACTATAGTTTTGTACCCGCTGCAATGCAGCTAAATACAAAACTTTCTGGTAAATAAAATATGAATTAATTATTTATAAAATGTTCTTCCCTTTAAATTATGGCGTTGTTTGTAAGTAAAATGATATTTTGATAAGTAAATGAGAAATACAAAGGTTGAAGCGTATAAAAACCATCCATCAAATAGGGTTGTTTCTTTTTGAAGAAATAGTTCATATTTAAATCTCAAAAGAATTTGAGGACTTTGTTTTGACAACTTCAATCTTTATCTCATCTTTGAAAGATTAACGGTATTTGTAAATATTAAAAATATCATAGCATTATACTTTTCAAACAAGAAAAAACTATAAGGCAAACTTATGAAAATAGAACTATGTAAAAGGACATGATATATTGAATATTGAAACTACTCTGTGAGTTTAAGCAATTTATTACATCTACAAAATACTGGATTAGCCTCTTTAACATACTCCGTCTTGAAAATATAAAATAGTTGATGAGTGAATATTAAGTGTAGATAGTGCTATTTTATAATGTTAGATTGGCCAACAAGCATGATGTTGAACCTATTGAAATCATTTCTCTATGCTTTCTTCCCAAGAACCTCTCCCCCGCTTATTCTAGATAATCTTCAAATAATCAAAATTCAACCTCCAAGAATTTTCCTGTTTGGGACTTCATTGGTGTCAGTTTTGATGTCTGCAAAGTTTATTGGCTTCTCATCATGTCATCAAAATCAACAAGAGTCTGTCAAAGATAACATTTTTTCTAGAATATGTTGCAGTCAAATGTAAAATTTTGTTGTAACTAGAAACAAAATATTAATACAACTATTTAATAAATATATGATTTTACTTGGATGTTAATCCGTAAAAAGGTTTTAGAGAAAAAAACTTGCAAGATTATCAAGAGAAAAATATGTGCATCAAAATTATCTCGATAACTACACTTGATACTGGTAGTTTAAGTATACAGACAGACTACACATGATAATTATTTATTGCTTATAAAAATTAATTATATATTATAATAATTGTGTTCTAATAACAAAAAGAATATCATAATAAAAATATATTATTTTATTATTACTAACATTATAATAATATTAAAGGTGTTTTTTGGTATTTTTTTAATGTATGGTTTGAATTTATACATGATTAAAATACAAATAAGAAACTGAGTCTTTATCCAAGAACGATAACAGGAAGGATGATATAGGAACATCAAATAGTAACATTTGAGATACGGATAAACTTAAAACCAATATGGAGATGGTAGCCGCTTCTAATTGTTTAAAGAGATAAATTATTATATTATAGTGTAAGCCACCGACATAAACTAATATAGAAAAGACTGAACTTTTCATCTTGAAACCAAAATTTTGATACCAAGAAATGAATTAAGTTATCCAGATGCATAAATCAAGATAAAAGAAAACAAAAACCCAAGAAGAGAATTAGAGCAAGCAGAGGTAACCCAATTGAGATTTTAGGAAATTTAAGAAAGAATTTTTTGACTTACTCTTCCATCTTCATCTACATTGATTAGAACAAACTCATTTACTATTGTGTGAACCTGCAAGTATTTTAATGAGTTATTCGCCGTACACATGAGAATCCCTCTCAGTTGTGTGGCAAGTTACGTCCCCGCCGATCCCGCCAATAGCAAGAAGTTGGCAAACACCGGTAGAAAACATCGTTGGATTCAGCTATTTGTGTAACACCCCCAATCACCACATTTACATATACACACATATTTCATTACATAGAAAATAGTTTACATCACATGGCCCCACTAGTACAAGGATTCCTATATGTACAAAATCTACATATGAAAAATTCAAAAACAAATCTTGTACTAACACATATAATACAACATGTGTCTTGAAAATAAGTAATCCTAAGCAGATCCTCAAAAGCAGATAACAGGTTAGGAAAATAATCACATTTTCCCTTTTCCCTTATTATCCCTGGACCCCGCCATTCCTGCATTGCATAATTTTAAAACAGAAATTGAGGGTTAGACCAAAAGGGTCTACTGAGTAAATTCCTTCTTTGCAAATGCAGGGTGATGAACACCAAAATATAATAAAATATCTTTGCTCAGGAATATTTGCAATACAATCAAATAAAGCAGTCCTCAATGACAAGTATAGAATAAACTCAAGAATCTCAGTTCTATTATAAAATATATCTGCTTAAAGATCCAATGTTCCCAATAT
>NC_037529.1:50184964-50195821 GCF_001531365.2 Cynara cardunculus var. scolymus
CAACACTGTCCCTTCATGTCTGATATACTAATCCGGACAACACTTGGTCGATTTAAGACTAAATCGCATGACCTTTAATCGATTTAAAACTAAACTGCATGACTCATGTCCGGTTTAAGGCAATCCGGACAACACATGATCGATTTAAGACTAAACCGCTCAATACGTGATCGGTTTAAACTAGTCCGCACGACCCTTAGGCGATTTAAGGCTAAACCGCCCAATGCTTGGTCGTATTCATACTTCTCCGTTCAAAACCTTTGTCCGGTTTACATAGTTTTAATTTCTCACTAACACCCTAAATCGCACAATACTTAAGCGATTTATAAATAAATCGGACACTTCCTATCCGGTTTAAGAGTAATCCGGATAAGCTTTGTTCGGTTTAGACTTAATCCGGTCACCCCTTGTCCGAATAAAAACCTTAATTGAATAACTGATTTCTTTCCAATAATAAACAACATTCAAGTAAAACCAGTAACAAATTATATGCAAAAAGGGTTTAGAAATCACTCACCTTTATGTAAAAACTCAAATTTTGGAGAAGATAAAACCAAAATGATTCCAATCTTGATCTTCGGACAATTCTTCTCTCTAATTCCTCTCAACTCCAAAATAAGGCAAGAAAATGACTCCTCACAAATACTTCATACTTATACTTTCCAAATTTGGAAAGTCGGTTTTCCCACCTCCCCCCCAACATGCATGTACATAACCGAATCACCATGCATGTAGGCACATATACACTTTTACATATTCTTTCATATATTACACACACACACACATATATATATATGTACACCTACATATTATGCACATATATTCCCATGCATAAAATACACATACTCACATATTTAATCCATCTAAGCATATATCCACATAAACAATTAATTCACATAATAAATACCTTGAGCAATAACCCGGACTCGGTTATCATGTTATCTACCCCTTCAAAAGAATTTCATCCCGAAATTCCATTAATCAAAGAGCCATGGATAATCTGTTCTCATTTCTGATTCCAATTCCCAAGTTGCCTCTGGTCCTTTGTGAAACTTCCACTATACTTTAACCAGACTGATTTCCTTGTTTCTCAACACCCTAATCTTTCGGTCAATCACGGCTTCTGGTGTTTCCATAAAGTTTAGTTTACTGTCCAGTTTGACCTCTGGTAATGGTACAGCGAGACTCAGATCAGCTAAACATTTTCGCAAATTCGCTACATGGAAAGTGTTGTGAATCAGACTAAGCTCTTCTGGTAGTTCTAACTGGTACGCCACTGGCCCGATTCGTTTACTTATTCTGAACAGCCCAACATACCTCAGACTGAGCTTACCCTTCTTCTCAAATCTGATGACACCCTTCCATGGCAAAACTTTCAACATCACAAAATCACTACACAAAATTCAATCGGCTTTCGGCGATTATCAGCATAACTTTTCTGGCGATCTTGCGCTGTTCTGATTCTTTCTTGGATCTGTTCAATCTTTTCATAAATTTCTTGAACAATCTCAGGACCCGTTATCTGCCTCTCACTTACTTCTTTCCAACACAACGGCGTTCGACATTTACGTTCATATAATACTTCATATGGTGCCGCTTGGATGCTGGAATGATAACTGTTGTTATACGCAAACTCTATTAGTGGCAAATGATCTTCTCATGATCCCCCGAAGTCAACAATACAATTTCTCAACATATCCTCGAGTGTCTGGATAGTTCTTTCACTTTGCCCGTCTGTTTGCGGATGATAGGATGTACTTAACCGAATTTCAGACCCCAGAGCTTTCTACAAACTCTCCCAAAACTTTGAGGTGAAACGGCTATCTCTATCAGAAACAACAGACAGTGAAACACCGTGCCTAGTGATAATTTCTCTGATATAAACCTGAGCCAGCTTTTCTAAAAAGTAATTTTCTCTTATAGGTAGAAAATGGGCTAACTTAGATAGGCGATCAACAATTACCCAGATCACGTCATACCCCTTTGGAGTTCGAGGTAACTTCATGACAAAATCCATCGTAATTTGATCCCATTTTCATACAGGAATCTCCAAAGAGTGAAGACTTCCATATGGTTTCTGATGCTCGATCTTAACTTGTAGACACGTTAAACACTGTTCCATATATCTAGCTATATTTTTCTTCAATCCGGGCCACCAATAAAAAGATTTCAAATCCCTGTACATCTTATTGGTACCTGGATGAATAGAGTATCGGGACTTATGGCTTTCATTCAAAATACTTTCTAGATATCCCAAAAACTTGGTACCCAAATTCGCCCTTGAAAACACATAATCCTTTTGTCGTTTGGTTTCAAAGTTGAAATCATCATACCCAACCTTTCTTTTTTGATAAGAACTTCTTTCATAGCTTCCTTCTGACACCTCAAAATTTCTTTATGGATATCAGGGACTAAACTTATTCTCATTGCCACAGTTTTAATAGTCCCGCTCCTTTCTTTTCTACTTAAAGCGTCAGCTACTACGTTGGCTTTTCCTGGGTGGTAAATGATTTCACAATCATGATCATTAACAAGTTCAATCCATCGACGTTGTCACATATTTAAATCTTTCTGGTTGAACAGATGTTGTAGACTCTTGTGATCTGTATAAATCTGGCATTTTGTCCCCAGAAGATAATGTCTCCATATTTTTAGAGCAAACACCACTGCTGCTAACTCCATATCATGGGTCGGATACTGCTTCTCATGATCTTTCAATTGTCTTGACGCATAAGAAATCACCTTTCCTCTATGCATCAAAACACATCCCAATCCTAACTTTGAAGCATCACTGTATACCACAAAATTTTCGGATCCATCAGGCAGGGTTAACACCGGCGCACTACAGAGGTGATCCTTTAATAGTTGGAAAGCTTCTTGCTGTTCTTTTCCTCACTGAAATTTGACGTTCTTCCGAGTCAATTTGGTCAGTGGCACAGCTATCTTAGAAAAGTCTTGAATAAACTTACGATAGTAACCTACCAAATCCAAAAAGCTACGGACTTCAGAAGGAGTCTTTGGAGCTTCCCACTTCTCAACTGCTTCGATTTTAGTTGGATCTACTTTCACCCCTGCTTCTGAGATAACGTGATCCAAGAATTGGACTTCCCTTAACCAGAACTCACACTTGGACAACTTGGCATACAACTTTTCTCTTTTCAACAATTCCAATATCAAGCGAAGATGTTCCGCATGTTCTTCTTCGGTTTTAGAGTATATAAGAATATCATCGATAAATACAATGACGAATTTATGAAGGTATTCTTCACATACCCTATTCATTAAATCTATAAAAGTTGCGGGCACATTAGTTAAGCCGAATGACATAACTGGAAATTCATGATGCCCGTACCTGGTTCGAAAAGTTGTTGTAACAATGTCTTTCTCTCTGACTTTAAGCTGCTGATACCTTGACCTTAAATCAATTTTGGAGAAATAACTTGCTCCTACCAGTTGATCAAACAAGTCATCAATCTTTGGCAGAGGATACTTGTTCTTGATGGTCAATTTATTTAATTCTCGATAGTCTATACATATTCGCATAGATCCATCTTTTTTCTTGATACCGGAGCACCCCAAGGTGAAGTGTTGGGTCTAATGAATCCTTTATCAGTCAGATCCTTCAACTGAGTAACCAACTCTTTCAATTCCAAAGGAGCCAATCTATACGGTGCCTTGGCCACTGGTGTTGCCCCAGGTATAAGATCAATCCGGAATTCAACAACTCGATCTGGCGGTAATCCAGACAAATCCTCTGGAAAAACTTTCGGGTATTCATTAACGATTGGAATCAATTCCTCTTTTCTTTTATCTTTCTTTGTATCAACAACATACGCTAAACACCCTTGATATCCCTTCCTAATACACTTTCGGGATTTTAACACCGTTAAAAGACTAGTGTGATGATTCTGACGATCACTATAAATAATAACCGTTCCTTGATCTGGTATTGTAATTCTGATCATCTTCTTATTACAAACAATATTGGCCTGATGCTCTGCTAACCAGTCCATACCCACTACTACATCAAACTCTTTCATTGGCATAGGAAACAGTCGAATCGGTAACTCACACCCCTCAATAACAATAATACAGTTATTGAATACTCTAGTAACAGATTCTTGACTATTAGCAGTGTCAACCACTAATTTGTCATCAAGTAGCACAGAATTCAAACATGCAGATTGAGCAAATGATGGTGATTGATACAAATGAAAAATTTGCACTAGAATCAAACAACACCTTGGAACGTATAGAATTTAGAAGAAAGGTACCTGTTACCACATTTGGGGTAGCTTCTACCTCGTTCTTTGTCATTTGGAACGATCTACCTCTGGCTCCACTCTGGTATCCCCTCGATGCATTAGGCCTTCCACGACTAATGGGAGCATTTCCTCCTATTGTCAAATGAGGAGTTCTCAATTGAGAACAATTTGGTCGAATGTGGTCAGGTGAATTGCATTGAAAACATCTTTTGGGTGTAGTACAGTCCCTTGACAAATGCCCTGTCTCTCCACAACGATAACATCTCTTTGGTTCAAATGGACAATTTCGCTGATGCACCGGCTGACATTGTGGGCAGGTTCTGACAGGTGGCAGCTGTGGAGGACGGTTATCTGTTTTAGTAAATTTGGGTCTTCGAAAACTGACTGAAGACCCTTCCCACTTTCTTTTCTCAACAAATTTCTCTTCACCTTGCCAATTTTTATTTCTTTTAGTAATTTCAGCAGCATTGACGGCTAAAGAGAAAGTTTCAGGGTTCATAGCAATCACGAACTCCCGAATAGAAGGTTTCAGACCCCAAATATACCTTTCTACCTTTCGTATTCTGAAGACACGTAATGTTCAGCAAAACAGGAAAACTCAATAAATATCTCGGTATAATCCCGCACATATCTATTCCCTTGTTCTAGTTTCAGAAAATCCTCCTCCATCTGTCTTACTACTGTCGTAGGACATAATTGTGTTTTGAATTTATTCACAAATTCTTCCCAAGACATGATCTGTAGTATATTCGATCGTGTTGAGGATTCCACATCCCACCAATATAAGCCATTAGATTTAAGCATAGACACTGCAAATCTAACCTTATTTTCTTCAGAACATCTACTGGTGTTGAATACCGATTCAATCTCTTTTATCCAGCATATTGCTTTTACTAGATCTCTTTCTCTTGAAAAAGTTGGAGGTTTACATGTCAGAAACATCTTTATATCCCCTCCCTGGGTATTACTTCCTGCTGAAGGAGCTGGAGGATTAATTCCAACTCGCTCAGTTTCTACTCTAGCTGGCAGTCCCATAATGGATATCAAAGTTTCCCTCAGTTTTCCCATTTTTTCTGCTAGATCGCTCCTAGTTATAAACTCTGATTGTTGCCTCTGTTCTTGTTGAGCATTCCCAGAAATAGATTCCCCTTGATCAGGGCGAATCTCAGCCTGACTCCTCTCAGGAATCTGACTCCTTCCTCGACCTCTACCCCTACCCCTTCTACGACCTCTACTCCTTGAAGCATAGGTTGGTGGATTAACAGGAGATTCCTCCCTTTCTTCAGATGCAGGGCGGGCAGTTCTCTCTGATCTTTGCGATCGACTAGACATCTGTAGATATTTTAGTATTAAATATCACATATTCATATTCCCAAATATAATATGGTATCCGAGTATAGGTATGTACCTGTAAATTCATAACTACATTGGCCATTTGTAATTCGAATTCACCTTACATACTACCCTCTTTAACCCATTATATTTTATTCCCAGTGATACTAATTATGTCCGGGACTCTTAATATGTAAATGACAGTTTAAGTCTAGGCATCATCCTTTGAATACCTAAATCTCTTAAAATAAGGCTCTGATACCACCTGTGTAACACATACACCACATTTGCATATAACACATATTTCATTACATAGAAACATAGTTTACATCACATGGTCCCACTAGTACAAGAATTCCTATATGTACAAAATCTACATATGAAAAATTCCAAAACAAATTCTGTACTAACACATGTAATACAACATGTGTCTTCAAAATAAGCAATCCTAAGCAGATCTTCAAAAGCAGATAACAGGTTAGGAAAATAATCACATTTTCCCTTTCCCCTTATTATCCCTGGACCCCCCATTCCTGCATTGCATAATTTTAAAACAGAAATTGAGGGTTAGACCAAAAGGGTCTAGTGAGTAAATTCCTTCTTTGCAAATGCAGGGTGATGAACACCAAAATATAATAAAATACCTTTGCTCAGGAATATTTGTAATACAATTTAATAAAGCAGTCCTCAATGACAAGTATAGAATAAACTCAAGAATCTCAGTTCTATTATAAAATATATCTGCTTAAAGATCCAATGTTCCCAATATGAAACAAATATTGTAACCAAAGCTTCTTTGAATCATCAGACTAAAAAGGCCAGAATTCCTCTGAAAAGATTTAAGGCAATACTTGCCCTTTAGGACAAATCATTTTCCCCTTCTCAATATCATCTAAATTACTATTTTTAATAGGAATAATGATATCTCTAATTCATCAGGTCACGAAGAAATGATGACTCAAAGCTATTAAATCCAATTAGTAATAATAATAAGAGTTATAATAATATCCACATATGACAATGCCTCCCTCATTCCAAGTACACCTCTCCTAGATATGTCACCCTTATTCCTCCACCAAAACAGGGCTACTTATTAGGACAGACGAAAGTCACCACGTCTGAAGTTACGCATTCCTAGTTCCAAGCCAGAACAGACTAAAGTCACCACGTCTGGGGGAACTACCTCTTAAAACAAGTTTCATACCAAAACAGACTTACGTCACCACGCTTGGTAGAAATAGTTTACAAAATCCAATTCCATACCAAAACAGACTTACGTCACCACGCTTGGTAGGAAGGTTTCCCAAATATAGTTTCATACCGAAACAGACTTATGTCACCACGCTTGGTAGAAACATATCTTTTTATTTAAAATGGTATAAAATACCCCTTTTATAAATCCATAATAAAACCTAATAATAGACATTTTTAAATTATATTAAATGTCTACAATATTCAACATTTAAAAATTATCAAATATAAATCACCCGGATAAGTTATCCGTATATACAATCTGAACAACACTGTCCCTTCATGTCTGATATACTAATCCGGACAACACTTGGTCGATTTAAGACTAAATCGCATGACCTTTAATCGATTTAAAACTAAACCGCATAACTCATGTCCGGTTTAAGGCAATCCGGACAACATATGATCGATTTAAGACTAAACCGCTTAATACGTGATTGGTTTAAACTAATCCGCACGACCCTTAGGCGATTTAAGGCTAAACCGCACAATGCTTTGTTGTATTCATACTTCTCCGTTCAAAACCTTTGTCTGGTTTACAGAGTTCAAATTTCTCACTAACACCCTAAATCGCACAATACTTAAGCGATTTATAAATAAATCAGACACTTCCTATCTGGTTTAAGAGTAATCCGGACAAGCTTTGTTCGGTTTAGACTTAATCCGGTCACCCCTTATCCAAATAAAAATCTTAATTGAATAACTGATTTCTTTCAAATAATAAACAACATTCAAGTAAAACTAGTAACAAATTTTATGCAAAAAGGGTTTAGAAATCACTCACCTTTATGTAAAAACTCAGATTTTGGAGAAGATAAAACCAAAATGATTCCAATCTTGATCTCCGGACAATTCTTCTCTCTATTTCCTCTCAACTCTAAAATAAGGCAAAAAAAATGACTCCTCACAAAAACTTCATACTTATACTTTCCAAATTTGGAAAGTCGGTTTTCCCACCTTCCTCCCCACATGCATGTACATAACCGAATCACCATGCATGTAGGCACATATACACTTTTACATATTCTTTCATATATTTCACACACATATATAATATATATATATATATATATACACCTACATATTATGCACATATATTCCCATGCATAAAACATACATACTCACAGATTTAATCCATGTAAGCATATATCCACATAAACAATTAATTCACATAATAAATACCTTGAGTAATAACCTGGACCCAGTTATCACATTTTGGCGTTTTATAGATGCAAACATTGATTCTATATGGGAAAATTCTTGAGAAGAAGATGCTGGAAACAAAAAATGAGAACTTGATCATGGACGAAATCGAACCACAGTTGAGAAAACTCTGGAAAAATGGTGGAACCTCTAGAAATTTTCCAAATAGAAGCTCCTATTTTGAAGAATGAATACAAAGCGATGATTGCATGAGCGGCAACAACATAGCTATAAAAGTTGTAATTTTGTTATGTTTTCTGATAAATTTCTTAAATTAATCTGTTGAAAGCAAATGGAAGTAGTTTACCGAAAGGCGTCGAAGTCGTACCAGTGAAGGGAATCAATTGTGGAGGAAGTATTGGTGGTGAGCATAAAATGGTAGTAGTGAAAGTAAAAGAAAAAGCGGCGAGATGGAGAACGAAAATCGAAATATTGAAATGGCGGAGGTTGCGTGAGACGGTGGATTGGAATAGAGGCGTGTCGTGAGGATGTGTCTAGTGGATCGGGGAGTGGGGATGGGCTTTCAAGACCACCATTTTCGAGCATGACTATGGTTTACTGACGATGGTGGATAGAGTGATTTCCATGGCGGAAGAGAAAGGTTGGAGGGGAATGGATGTTCTTTTTCCTTCTTTTGGTTTCAAAATTTGTATCCGGATGGCCGATTTCATTCCAAAATTAAGAGTTATATAGTTTTCCTTTTAGTTGATTGTTTCATAGACAACAGAACGTGAATAGTAATTCAAGGTAGTGGGGAGAAAATTGTGGGGGAAGTCGGAAAAGAAAGGGGATGATGGGGTGGGGGTTTAGAAACTTGTAAATAATGCATTGATGACAGTTAAAATTCAACAACCATAATAAATAATATGGTATAGATAGATAAGAGTGTAAAATGGAAAATAAAAAATAAAAGATTAAGATACTAAAAAACATCAATACGTATTTGTCATATTTAATAATATTATTAAACTTCAATAGTATTCGATATTGGGTTCATTTTAAAGGTATTGAAGAGACGATTATAATGGTATAATTTATAAAAAAAATATTTCTAAATATATTTTTGTTAATATATAGTTACATATGTTAATATGAGAAGGTGTAAAATGAAAAATAGGAAAAGAAGAGATATAAAGTAAATTAAATAACTAATTATAAATGTATAAAATGTTATTTAATAATAAGAAATAATTTTATTTTTAATTATCATGTTGAATGTGGAGGTTTTAAATGTTCAAAAATTGTACATAATGGATCAAAATTTATGCCTCTTAAAATTTCACTAATAACCATTTAGCATATTTTATAATATAATATAGATAGTATAGATAGATAAGGGTGTAAATTAAGATATATAATATAAATTAAATATAAGTTTTAGAAATAACTCACTACATATTTTTGATATTGAATATTACAATAAAATTTAAAATATTCAATATTGATTTGTTTTAAACATGATGATGAGGCAATTATAATTAGATAATTTATAAAATAAATAAATGTATTTCATAATAATTTAGTTCATATACGATTATTTATTTTAATATGATAAAAATGTAAAAATAAGTGAGATGAAACAAATTATATATATAATTATAAGAGTATAAATTATAATTTAAAAATAAAAAAATATTTGATCTTTAATATTATCTTGGGATGTGGAGATTTAAAATTATGGGTTCTACACCTTTAAATTTGTAAATTAAGGGTGTAAAATAAAAATAAAAATAAGGAATATAAAATAAATTAAATACGACAATTATAAAGCATAAAATGAAAATTTTAAAAACAATTCACTAAGTATTAATGTTATTTAATAATATAATTAAATCGAAAATTATTCAATATTGGACTCATTCTGAAGACATTGATGCTACGCTTCTAATGGTATAATTTGTAAAAAATAAAATATTTTTTAATATATTTTAGTTAATATATGATTATATATGCTAATATGATAAGGGTGTAAAATGAAAAATAAAAAAGAACGGGATATAAAGTAAATTAAATAACTAATTATAAGTGTATAAAATGTAACATAAAAATTAAAAATAATTTGATTTTAGTATTTGAAATGTGGAAGTTTCAAGGGAGGTGTTTAGCTTCAAAACTTGTACATGATGCATAGTAAGTGATACCTCTTAAATTTCAACAATAACTACTCTTCATGCTTATATATATATATATATATATATACATATATATATATATATATATAGTCTAAATATAGATAGATAAGAGTATAAATTAAGAAATATATAACGAATTAAATATAAGTTTTAAAAATAATTCACTACATATTTATGTTATTTAATAATATGATTAAGTAAAAAAATATTCAATATTGGACTTATTTTGCAGACATTGATGAGACGACTATAATAATATAATTTATAAAAAATGAAACGTATTTTTAATATATTTTAGTTGATATACGATTATGTATAACAATATGATAAAAGTGTAAAATTAAAAAAGAAAAAGAAAGGGATATAAAACAAATTAAATAACTAATTATAAATGTATAAAATATAACATAAAAATTAAAAATAATTTGATTTTAATACTTGAAACGTGGAAGTTTCATGAGAGGTGTTTAGTTTCAAAACTTGTACATGATGCATAGATAATGGTACCTCTTAAATTTCAACACGTAACCGTTTTAGGTACTTATATATATATAGATTATATAATAAAAATGTAAAATAAAAATGAAAAAGTAAGTGATAGGCAACAAATTATATATCTAATTATAAGAGTATAAATTATAATTTAAAAATAAAAAAATATTTGATCTTTAATA
>NC_037529.1:50198281-50200479 GCF_001531365.2 Cynara cardunculus var. scolymus
CCGTGAGACCATATTTTTATACTTGAAACTTCACAGCAAAAACACTGTGAAGGTTTAAAAAAGTCGAACCTTCACAGCAAAAACATTGTGAAGGTTACCTTCACAGCATTTTGCTGTGAAGTTTCAAGTGTAAAAAGCTGGTCTCACAGGTCTTACGAAAACAGGTTGGTCTCACGTGATCCCAAGTCTATATATATATATATATATATTTATGATAAATCATGAATCAAATGAATATTTCATATTTTTTACAATTTGATGTACTAAACATTTTATTCAGTTTTATATCTTTT
Source organism: Cynara cardunculus var. scolymus (assembly GCF_001531365.2). Lineage (NCBI taxonomy): Eukaryota > Viridiplantae > Streptophyta > Magnoliopsida > Asterales > Asteraceae > Cynara > Cynara cardunculus. The sequence continues at coordinate 50,198,575 of NC_037529.1, forward strand.
TAGAAAATACAAAATCAAGACATTGAGCTTTGAACCTACACTTCACTAAAGTAACCAAACGGTAATGAAAAGCAACTAGGCTGTGTAGATACATACATATATAGCCTTCTCATCTTAATTTTTATCTTTGAACCCAATCTTTTATATATATATATATATATATATATATATATATAGAGGATTGAGTTCACTTAAAACCGATTTGTTTTCGTAAGACATATAAGAAAATATTTTTATACATGAAAACTTACAATAAAACGTTGTGAAAATAACAAAAACTTCAAACCTTCACAGCAAAAACACTGTGAAAGTTACTTTCACAGTATTTTACTGTAAAGTTTTAAGTGTAAAAAGGTGATCTCACAGGTCTTATTAAAACATATTGCTCTCACATAATTCTAACTCTCTCTTTCTCTCTCTCTCTCTCTCTCTCTCTCTCTATATATATATATATATATATATGGATAGTTTACTTTGCGACCATGTTATTTGTGCAAATCGTGCAAACCTCATTCAACCAATCATAATTTTTTTTTTTTTTATTTTTTTTAATTATAAGGGTTGATTAGTCATTTTTATCATAGAGACCATTAATTATAAACATCACTATCTTCATTATAGTAATTTAAAGAAATATATGAAACAATTTTATTTTTACATAGAAACAAAATAAACAATTTCATTATGAAAATAATTATATGAAATGGTTTCATTAAATTAAATAATATTATCAAATAATTTTATTAAATTAAACAATAAAATCGACGGTTAAGTAAGGTTTACAGGGTTAACAAAAGTAGGATGATTTACATTTGATTATATATATATATATATATATATAATAAAGAGGGATAAGTACAGAATTAAAAACTATATATATACGTAAAAGAGGGATAAGTATAGAATTAAAAACTAAAAAGTGTCCACAATGTATGGGTGTTCAAAGAAGTATTCAAGTGATCACCACTTTCATTTTTCTCATCGACTCGGTGCCCTTTCTTTACACTTAAAAAATGATTTATTGGGTCCTGTAAAACAAACCAACAAATACAAAATACAAGTTTTAATTATTTATATAGAGGGAGTAGCGATCAAATGTAAACCATACATATTTGTACTAATCGTGTAAACTATTCTCATTCGTTTATTTCATTGTTTAATCTTATGAAATATTTTAAATAATGGTTTCATATAATACTTTTTTTGATGAAGTTGTTTCATATATGGTTATGAAATTATTTCATATAATACTTATGAAATTTTAATGAAACTGTTTTATATATTTCTCTAAAATTAATATAGTGAAGATGATAATATCTATGATTAACACCTTCACAATAAAAATGATCAATCAACCTCTCATAATTACAAAAAATAAACAAAAAGAAAAATTATGATTGATTGAATGAGTTTTGTACAAATAATATGGTTTGAAATATATATATATATATATATATATATATATATAGGAGTTGGTTCAAATGTTAACCAAGATTATTGTGTTAACTTTGTTAACCAATCTTGACCATTGATTCTTACAATAAACGGTTGTGATTAATTATGATTAAAAATTAATTTTTTAAATTTACAATTCAAAAAACATATGTGAACAAAGGGGAAAAGGGTATTTATGAAATTTCTTTTTTTATGTAACTCTCATATCATTAATTGCGAGTTACAAAATGAAAAAAACCTCATTGTTTTTGTTAACTAGTTGTGTACCCGCGCAATGCGGCGGGATTTAAAAGATTTATTAAGATTTATTCAATTTTGAAATATCAAATTCTTTCAAGATGTCATAAGCCTACAATATTTGTACCTACATTAGATTCAAATAAGCATCCATGTAAAATGCTAGTATTAGTAGCTTCTACAATCATCTATAAAAAAAATTATGTGGAATGT
>NC_037529.1:50200579-50205579 GCF_001531365.2 Cynara cardunculus var. scolymus
CTATTTGATCCACTATTTCATAATGAAACTTTTGCATATCGAAACTTTAAATGAACCTTAATTTCATATAAAATCAAATAAAACTATTTCATCGTGAAACTAGGTATTCGACCTCCAATGAAATGTAAAATGAAAATCTTTCACCAACAACAACCTATTTGTCTAACTACTTCGTAATGAAACCTTTTCATATCAAACGTTTTTCATGACCGTTAATTCCATTTTCACTGAAATGAAACTGTATCACTATTATACATTGAATCAATTACATGATAAAAATAAATGTTTCATTACACAGAAACTGTTTCATCGTGATAAACCCATTTCATTACACCAAYTAAAYGAATGAACATGAAACACAAAAATATTCGGAACACAATGAAAAAATTTCAAGACCCTCGCCTAACTTAGATTAAGAATTTTTGCTTTACAATGACAACGTTTCATGACGTATACCTTATTTATTGAAGACTCAATTAAGTCACTCATTCATGAACACCTCTTCATGTTATTTTCTTCTCTTGAATATTTGTTTTTTTTACTTCACTCACAGCAGGAAACCATGATTTCATCTTATTATTGCCGTAAATCTTCATAAAGTGAAACATGATTCAATGAATACAAAATATTAAAATCAATATTTTAATTATGTAATATCCTAAATGAGTGAAACATTTCCTTTATTTTACGGTTTCTTTTATTTATTTCCWTAATTAATAGGAATGAATAACTTCCATATTTATTACATAAATGTACAKAATGACAWAAACRCCCTTATTATTTAAATTTAATTGAAAAYAAATGGAATTTTCTGATTGGTCGAATTTGGTTCACACGGTTTTTAAGAATTGGACGGTTCGCATTTGAACCTGCCCCTATATATATATATAGGTGGAGGTTCAAACAAAAACACCTCCATTTTACGAGAACGCGAGAACAAGCTTATCACATTTGATAACACGCATGAGGGGAACCTATGATGTACGGACGACGTGTTCTGCGACTTAACCCACGACAAAGTTGTCTGCGTCTATGATTTAGCATCACATGTGATGGTCTTGATGAATTATAGTATCATATCAATAACACCCTAATCATATGTGATAATACATGTGAGGGGCTTAGTGGTGTAAGAGTGACTTGGCTCGCAACCAAGATCGCATCGAAAATCGTCCGCGTCTCTGATTACAAGCCGTTTACTAAACGCTTACCCGGAAAGTACTTACTGGACAATTTTTCTTACCGGATGAACATGGCAAGGGGCAAGAATCTTACCCGGTAAGAGCGATGATAAGAATGAAGAGTCTTATCCGGTAAGTGAGCGTGACGACTCTTACCTTGGTAAGCGCTTACTAGGTAAATTGTTGCATAAAATATGTTTTGATATACCATAATTTTACCCGATAAAATAAATTATAGTGTTGACTCTTAATGATAAGCGCTTATCGGGTAAGCATTTAGGTAAACGGCCCCTTAGTATCTGAATATCACATTTAATTGTCTATAGTAAAAAAGTGTTCTCGCGTTCTCGTAAAATGGTGTTTCCGTTTGAAACTTTGTGTGTATATATATATATATATATAGGGGCCTAATCAAATGAGAACTAATTAGTTTGTGGTAACTGTGAGAACCAATATTAATCACAAATCAATAGATAAATTAGGAAATTTATAATTTTGGCAATTTTGAATTAAAATATTAATGCAAGGATATTTTTGGTATTTTAAAACTTTCCTCCCTCATCTCTTCTCTCTCCGGCCACCGTCCTCCGGCCACCGGCCTCCGGTGATACTACAATGGTATCACAATGCATCATATATGTGTTTGGGTATCACATTGATGTCGTTTGTGTGGTCGATCGAAGATGTAACACAGTGATATCACTATGCATCTTATATATGATTAGGTATCACAATGTATTTTTTGTTTAACAGAGTCAATATTTTTAGGTATCACAGTGGTATCATAGTGGTATCACCGGAGGACGGTGGCCGGAGGCCGGAGAGAGAAGAGAGGAGAGAGGAGAGTTTTAAAATACCAAAAATATCCTTGCATTAAGATTTTAATTTAAAATTACCAAATTTATAAATTTTCTAATTTATCTATTGATTTGTGGTTAATATTGGTTCTCACAGTTAACACAAACAACTCAGTTCTCCCTTGAATAGGCTCCTATATATATATATATATATATATATGACATATATTTATAAACTTATTACAACTCTTTTACTACAATTATATTATTCAATAAACTTAAATCCTATAACAGTTTAAGGATTTCGTGTGTTAATATACCTGTGGTAGAACAATGACAGGTCGCAAATTTGCAAAAACTTCAAGATCTCCACGAAGGTGAAGCAATGCAGTCTCGGCCTTCAAATCATGTCTCTCGATTTTATCCCATTTATACCTTCAAATCAATTACAACCTTCATTTATAGGTGTATATATATATATACCCAATTAATTAAGAAATAGGAGGTTACGTGTTCTGGTAATCATAATACAAATTAAAAAGATCAGATTTTGAGTATGTACCCGCCAATAGCACCGAGGAGAACAGCATCAGATTGCTTTGCAGCAGTAAGAGTTTCCTCCGGTAATGAAACTCGCGTCAAATCCAAGGCGGCACCACCGATTGGCATCTCCTTTCACTTAAATTCAATCCCTAATTAACAAACACATCATACGTTTAATTCGTACAGCTAAAACAAACTTATATATATATACACATACACACACACCTTCAATTGATCCAGCAAGATTAAGAACATTCTTGGCGACGAAGATGACTTCAGGCCCAATTCCGTCACCAGGAAGCAGAGTGATGTTGTAGGTTTTGGCGGAGCAACTGATGACGACTCGCATTTGACTGCGTTGGGGAAGAGATGATGTTATAGTTTTTGTAAAGGATACGAGTCTGAGATTGTGAAGGTGGTGCATTGAGGCTGCCATTAACCCTCACTCTCACCCTCACAACTTTCCCTCAATCTCACCCCCTACACAATCTCACCCCCTCACATTCACCCATAGGAAGGGGTGGGGTTAGAAAAACCCTGCCGTTAAATCTTGATGGAATTAAAGCTGCTCCTAGTCTTTTATATATATATATATATATATATATATATATATATATATATATATATATAACAAGCTCATGGAATTCAACAATCCTGATGATAATAAAAAATAAAAAATGCCAGCCATGGTTGAGTTTACTTTTTGCAGAATTTATGCAAATATCTTTGAATGGATTTCTTTTACATTGATGATAAAAAATGTATGATTCACGTTCACGTCGATCAATAATAAGAAGTTAATACTTCATCACGATTGGAGAAAGATCTTTCTATGATTTCTATAAACAGTCTGGTTTTATATTTTTACTTTGCTTTAATTAATCTAAATTATTTAATACTAAAAAATATAATTACTTTTTTTTATAGCAAACAACTTCCTTCAAAAGCTTTTATCAAAATTACAGTGATATAAAATATTAAATAGCATAAATGCCAATGTGTAGTACAACCATAGTTTTAAATAACCCGTTATGGTGTGTTATAGTATCAAGATTTGGGTTCATCGTCATGCTAACCCCTATAACTCCAATTTAAGGCTTGACTTCCGTTGTAACGTGTTATTTATGTACTAAACCTAATACTTCAACCTAAAAAGATAACTTAACAACTAAAAACCTAAATAGGTAAAAAGTTGCTCTTATTCCCATACACGAAGAATCAAACAAGAATTCCATGAAAATTGAAGAAAATTGTGACTTGGGATTATAGATATTTAATTCCCATTTTGCATCCTTGATATCGTTTTTTATAAGCTCTATATATTTGATATCAATTATTCTTCTTTCTTTTTTAGGGGGTGTTTGATTCAGGCAGAAAAAAGAAAATGACAGAGAATGAAAATGAGAATGAATTTTCATTCCCCCAGTTCAAACTGGAATGAAAGTTTGGGTTTCTATGGGATGAGCCCATTATATTATATAAACCAAACAATTTCTTTTATTTTAATCCTCATTAACTACTGAATAATACCTCTAACCAAACGTCCTATGGTTTTATTACATTATATGAATTTGATTTGTTAACGTTATATATTATTCAAAACACTACAAGTATGTGTATGTGTGTGTATGTAAATATTGTAGCCTTAAGGCAGGTCTTAAAAAACGTTGCGTCCACGCCGTAACTCATAAGGCTTAAGGCTTTACATCACCGCCACATTACGCTTCATGTCATTTAGAACCTTGAATAGAATAATCCATATAGAGAGAACCGAAAAGTTGTAAATTCTCATTAATCATAAGCTCTTTGAATAAAGATGAGTTTACCATGAAAATGAAACTTTCATATGGTAAATTCTATTATTTTGAAATTATTTTTTCAATCACTTCCTTTTTTACAAAGACACATAATCCTTCAACAATCCTCCTTGTGTTGAGTCAAATGGGTAATGGTGTATCATTAAAAGCTTACGCGAAAAAAATAAAACTCAGTGGGAAAAATAAAAATTTAAACGAAGGAAAAAATACAAGACACTAATGCTTTAGTTTACTATCCTCATTGATATCACTTAAGAGTTTAGAAAACAAGGTGGTGTATAAACTGCTGTCTCACTAAAATCTTTGCGTAAGGAACAAAAATCAGTGTGAGAAATAAGCATTGGACGAAAGAAAGAGCATAGCCCTTCAATATTACATGTTTAGTAGATATCATCTATTGTCTATTACTTCCCCTTGTATGTATAGGCATTTGTCTATTACTCCCCCTTATATGTATAAGCATGGGAATGGGGCAGGGACTCCAATCCCCATCGTTCCCGATCCCCAATCTTTGTCTCCATCCCCGTTCCCGTCAAGGAATATGATCACATCATTGGGATGGGATTCACAACAGTGAATCAGAGATTTTTTTCCGTTCACGTGAGATATTTTAAATCAAATATGTTAAATACCACATTAGGTTCAAAATAATCTATGTTTAA
>NC_037529.1:50210579-50227440 GCF_001531365.2 Cynara cardunculus var. scolymus
TGAGGGAAACAAGTATTTGATCAGAACCAGAAGAGCTCTAGTTGGTTTGTAGAACATATCAGAGGGCTTTTGGTTGTATGGGAGAATCTTTTCAAGAATGTGCTCGGAACCAGAAGGGCTATGGTAGGTCTTTTAAATAGACCAGAGGTCCTCTAATTATGCGGGAAACCTTTTAAGTGTTCTCGGAAATATTGTGGTCCAGAGGCTCTATATCGTAAAGTTGGTCATGCCTTTAGTCTTTCAAGTGTTTTCAAGATTTACATGACCCAAAGGCTCTGTATGTATTATACAGAGGCTCTGTGTCATGAAAGTTGTATTTTTAAACTTTTATGTCTAAGCTCTATATTTAAGTATTGTTTCCGATCTCCGTGTGTCCAAGAGTGAAGTCTAAGCTCTGTGTTTGAGAATGTTGTCTGAGCTCTATATCTGAGCTCTATCTTTTGAAACTTAACTTATTATATTTTCTTTCAAGTCTTAACCTTTTAAATATCTCTTTACAAATAAAATAGAGGAACAGATGAGCTCTGGCCATATTTTAGTAATTCGTTTTCTTAAACTTTTATTTGGTCTATTTGGACCAGAGACTCTGATTACTCAAAGGGTCTCTGGTTAAATGGAAGCCTTGGTTATTTTTGGAAGTATGAGTACAGAAGCTCTGGTCAACTAGAGTTGTTTAAATAAAACTCTCTTTTAGAGATAGAGGAGATCTGGTCTTTAGTAACCAAAAGGATGTTGGTCCTTTACTAAACAGTTCCAAAAAAAGTTTGTCAAAAGATCATTTGAAAAAGATAACAGAAGAGACTCCAAAAGAGAGAGAGATTCCAGCCTGCCTATGGACATAAGACAGTCAAATTTCATTAGAGAGATGAAAGAAGAGAAGAGAGAGAAGAGAGGATAGAAGAGAGAAGAGAGGATAGAAGAGAAGGAGGAGACGGAAGAAAAGATGGTCTATGATGCTACCGGTGCAGAAAGCTAGGCCATTTTTCCAAGGACTGCAAAGGACGTCTAATCAAGGATGCATCTTACTACAAGAACAAATACAAATACAATCCAAGAGAAAGAAGCCTGATGGCAGAAAAGGAAAATTGGGTGTCTGATTCCTCATCTGAGGAAGAAGATAAGGCTCTCATATGTTTGATGGCCAAGTCCATTGTTGAATCCACTTCCGACTCCGATGACTAGATATACAATTGTTCCCATGATGAAACCAACTCTGCTCCATCTGAGCTAGAGTTAAAGGTCATAAAACTTTTAGAAGATTTTCTTAAATTAAAAGAAATTTTGAACTTTGAAAAATCTGAAAGATTAAAAGTAGAGAAAGAAGTTACTTTCTACAAAAGAGAGACTAATCTTCTTACTGAAGAAAAGGCTGAATTAGAGAGGAAAAAACTCGCATTACATCTCTTAAAAAATAGAAGAAGAAAAACTTTTGGATCTGAACAAGAAGATCTCTAAAGATCTAGAGAAGAAAGTAAAAGACTTGAAAGAATTCGAGGCAGAAAGACTGAATTCAGTAGCTCTTAAAGACTTCTTTCAAAAAGAAAGACAAATTCTTCACCAGAAGCTTCAAACGAATGAACTCCTGATGAAGAAATATAAAGATGCCCAAAACGTTTATGAAAAACTAAATAGTCAGACTGATTACCAATGAATTGGATTCAATGATCTTGACTCTTTCATCGAAAATAAGAAATCCATTCTTAAATCCACTTTTAAACTTGGATGTATTCAAAAACCTGACTTTTCTCCTAAACCCACAGCTTCTTTCATAAGAGCAAAAGTCGATGGAAAAATGATTTTCTCGAGGCAAGATTTTCAAAACGTGGTTTATGAGTGCAACACTAGTAAAAAACCTGATGAAAAGGGTGATGCCTCAAAACCAAAGGCCGATAGAAACCTCATGGTTAAACCAGAACCTCTAGTTATCATTTTCACAAGTTCATCAGGAAGTGCTACTGATGGAATAGAACATCTTAGTAAGGAACCATCATCTGAAGGATTAAATTCAAATAACCTTGAAAATTCATCTATGAGATCGGGAAGCGATGGATCTCCTAAAGGATAGTTTTGAACCTTCAACCTTAGAACCCATCTCTCTTAAAAATGTTCATGAAAATTTCGATTTTGGGAAGTCTGCAAGAGACTTTTTTGATTCTGATTCTAAAGAATAAATAATCTGTGAATCTCCGAATGTAATTGTGGATAAGAAAACGCAAGTTCCGAAAATCCCAATAAATTCTGACCTCCCAGATTTGTGCGTAAAAGCTAAAAACTCTTTAGATCTAGAAAAAGGAAAGGTGAATAAAGTTAATTCTGCCAAAGAAACTTCACAAGACCCGACCCCTCACTCTAAATTTATAAAGTTCACTCCTAAACAGAAACAAAAGTGGCCTGCTTCTGAAAAATCTAACTTTCATATTTCATCTCCTTCAGCTAAAGAGAAGAAGGTCCATCAACCCCTCAGAAAGGAAGTAAAAACCAAGTCTGCCCCTGCAAATAAAAATTCTATGCTAGATAGTAAGTTTGTAAAAACAATCATTGCTAGACTAGACCATTTCATTCCTGCTTCTACTTCCAAATATTTCAATAGAAAGAAAGTTGTTAAACACTCTTATCCCAAAACTCCCAACTGTCGATGCTTAACTCTTTTACAATTACTGAGGAATCATACGTTAGATGATCGTTGCAGTTTTTCTGAGCATGTTTATAGATATGAAAATATTAAAACTCAAGAAAAAACGAAAAAGAAGCCCAAGCCTACAAAGGCAAAGGGAAAAGAGTAACAACCTAAATCCAAGAAGGCTGATGAAAAAGAAGATGCCAAATCCCAAACTAACAAGATGAAATAGGTACCTAAAAAAACCTTAATTAGTCTTGCAGGACCAGCGTGTGCAACCATGATACATGGATTCCGATTGCTCCAGGCACATGACTGGTGATAAAAGTCAACTTTCCTCCTTCATCGAAAAATCTGGAGGATCTGTGACTTTTGGAGACAACAGCAAGGGTACAATCAAGGGATATGACACTCTCATCAAAGGAAACATATCCATAGCAAAAATGACTTATGATGAAGGCTTAAAGCACAATTTGTTGAGCATCAATCAATTTTGCGACAAAGGTTTGGAAGTACGATTTTGCAAAGGTTTCTGCATCATCGAAACGAAACCTGGTCAAACCATCATCAAGGCAAAGAGAGAAGAAAACCTATCTTCTGGACTTCCAATCTTCTGTGGGCCAAGACACTCTATGCCTTGTCTCCCATAGGAGTGAAGAAAATCGGCTATGACATCAAAAATTCTCACATCTGAATTTTGAAATCTTGAAGAAGTTAGCCAAACAGAAGTTAGTCAAAGGGATACCTGATCTCAACTTGGAAAAAGACCATATATGCTCGGCCTGTGAGATGAGAAAGTTAAAGCGGGCTTCTCACAAGTCCAAATCAGAAACCTCGTGCTCCAAACCACTAGATATGTTTCACATCGACCTTTGTGGGCCCATAGCAACACAAAGCCTTTCTGGGAAGAAGTACACTCTAGTACTTGTTGATGAATTCTCAAGATACACATGGGTTGAATTTTTCAAGAAGAAATCAAAAGTTCCTGAACTCCTCATCGCGGTAATGAAAAAGCTCCAAGTCCTTATACAACACAAACTCATCAAAGTTAGAAGCGATAATGGCACATAATTCAAGAATGCCAAAATTGATGAATATCTCATCAATAAAGGTATATCTCAAAAAATTTCAGCAGCCAGAACTCCACAGCAAGATGGAGTCGTTGAAAGACGGAACAGAACCCTTGTAGAAGCAGCATGACAATGCTTGTTTCATCAGAACTACTTATTTCTTTCTGGGCTGAAGCGATCTCTACTGCCTGCTTCACCCAGAATAGATCAATCATCAACAAAAGGCACCAGAAGACCCCCTATGAACTCATCAACCAAAGACGTCCAAATGTCAAATATTTTCATGTCTTTGGGTGCAAATGCTATGTACTCAACGAGAGGGAACATCTTGGAAAATTTGACAAGAAGGCTGATGAAGGCATATTCCTGGGGTATTCTCAATCCGCCAAGGCCTACAAAGTTTTTTCATCAGAAGGACCAAAATCATCATCGAAAGCATTGATGTGTCCTTTGATGATTCATCACCAATGACTTCTGGACAACACAGTCCAGAACTCGGGCTAATTAAAGGAGCCTCTGATTCATCTCTCTGCAAACCCAATGAATCAGAAATAGCTAAACTATTTGAAGACTTGTTTGAATAAGATACAATCTCTGGACAAGTGACCAATGAAAAACAAACTTCCAGATATATGTCGACTAGATACAATCTATGTTTAGCATCCCCCTAGGTTTGGAGATTCGAAACATCTAGAGTATGTTTACTTTCTGGATAAAGCTCTCTATGGGCTCAAGCAAGCACTCAGGGCCTGGTATGAAACTCTCTCCACTTTTCTTACAGCCAATGGATTCGAAAAAAGTACCATCGACACAACCCTCTTTCTTAAAAGGCACAAAAGTGATATTTTGCTTGTCCAAATATATGTCGACGACATTATATTTGGCTCCACTAACTCAAAATTTTGTAAAAAAATCTCAGAACTGATGAAAAGCAAATTTGAGATGAGCATGATGGGAGAACTAAGTTTCTTCCTGGGTCTTCAAATAAAACAAACTTTAGAAGGAATTTTCATCAACCAGTCCAAATATGTGACTGACCTTCTAAAGAAATATAATCTTTCAAATTCATCATCTTTGAGAACTCTAATGGCTATAGGAGCTAAGTTATTCTCTGATCCATCAGGCAAAGCTGTAGATGTAACAACCTACAAATGCATGATTGGATCACTCCTGTATCTTACAACTAGTAGGCCAGATATTATGTTTGCCATGTGTCTTTGTGCAAGATATCAAACTAATCCTAAAGATTCTCATCTCTCCACAGTCAAGAGGATCTTTAGATACCTTAAGAGCACCCCATCTCTAGGTCTCTGGTATCCAAAAAACTCTGGCTTTGAACTAATAGCCTATACAGATGCAGATCATGCAAATTTGCAAGCTTGATAGAAAGAGTACGTCTGGAAGCTGTCAACTTTTGGGCCACAAGCTGGTTAGTTGGACATCCAGAAAACATAAATGTGTTTCAACATCTACAGTAGAAGCAAAATATATTGCTGCTGCTAGTTGTTGTTCACAAGTGCTCTAAATGAAAACCCAACTAAAGGATTATGGGTTTCAATATGAGAAAATCCCCATCCTTTGTGACTCCAAAAGTGCAATAGCAATCTCTGCAAATCCTATACAACACTCCAAGACTAAGCACATTGATGTCAGGTACCATTTTCTCAAATATCATGTAGAAAAGGGAACCATAGAGATGTATTTTGTTCCCACATATATTCAACTTGTTGATCTTTTTTACAAAAGCATTAGATGAGAAAAGATTTATGTTTCTTGTCAGCAAGATGGGTATGCTGAATCTCACCACTTAAGGCAGATCATCCTTCAAACCATAGATTTTCAATATCTCTAGGTTACGCCAAAACTGATATATACAAATGGCCTTCGTAACTAAGTATTCTAAACCAGAGCCTCTGGTTCTATAGATCAGAGCGTCTGGAAAATTGAAATTACTTGACTTATATTTGGCCTAAAATCTTCACCCTTTGGAACCAGATCCCCTGTGGTCCAAAGAAGGTCTTTTTGGTTTATACACCAAGTATCCCCCCCTCCCAACCAGAGCCTCTGGTTCTATAGACCAAAGCCTCTGGATTCCAAGTCCTAAGGACCAGAGGCCCTTTGGTCCAACTTGGTCACCATTCTTAACTTTTCTCTTACATTTCACTCAAGTTTTTCACCTCTCTTGCAACTACAGCCTCTGGTTCTAAAGACCAGAGCCTCTGGATCCTAAGTCTTTGGAACCAAAGCCCCTCTGGTCCAACAGACTCCCCATACTCCAAGTTCTCATACATCTTTTCTTCACCTTAATACAACCAAAGACCCTCTAGTTGTACTTTGCTTTTCTTATCTTGGTTGTTATTGAAGGACTAGAGATTTCACCATCTTTTTATGTCCTTTTCCTCAACCAGAGTCTTTGGTTCTAAAGACCAGAGCCTCTGGTTTCCCTTTTCCATTGAACCAGAGCCCCTCTGGTTCTATGACTAATCCCTTTTCACACTCAAGTACTCATATTTTCACCCTCCTTCACAACCAGAGCCTCTGGTTGTATAGACCAGAACTTCTGGCTTCCAAATTTTCTCCCTTCTTGGTTCTAGGGGGAGTTTTTTACCCTTTCCAAAACCCCTGACATATTTTGAGGGGGAGTTCTTGTATAACCTTTGACCCTTCAAGGATCAAATATGAACCACGCCCCCCTCTGATTGAACTTCACTTTCAACCAGAGGCCCTCTCGTTCCTTATCTTGATCTCTTATAGCATTTTCCCATCCAGAGCCTCTGGTTCGTCTATCAGAGTCTCTTGCCCCTCAGTATGCTATATTTTGGATTAACTTAACCCTTACATTGAACCAGATCCCCTCTGGTTCCTCTACCAGGGTCTACTTTATTCCATGGGTTTCAAATGATTACCAGAGCCTCTAATTTGTCTATCCAGAGCTTTTGTCTCATCAAAACCCCAGATTTTAATGATGAACTTTTTCATCATGTACAACCAGAGCCCCTTTGGTTTCCCCCTCATGAGTCCTGACCAACTAGAGCCCCTATGGTTCCATGACTAAATTTTTTCCCAAAAAACCCATATTTAATTGCAAATTTTTTTCTGAAGATTATGCATAATTGCAGCTTTTATGACTAAAAACTATACAACATGGGTTTTTAGAAAACCAAAACTTCGTAATGTGTATTTATCTTCCAATTAAATGGGATTTTTATTAAATATTTTTTTGGTCTATCTTCTTAAGAGTTATCCGTTTGGGATTATTCTTATTTTTAATAATTATATATTTAATCCCAAACGTCACCCCTACAAAGCTGCCTAACTCTAAACAGTCTTTTTCCAATAAACCTTTTCATATTACCCCTTGATTGACCTTATGTTGCCACATGCCCCACCTAGCCTAACAATCATCATGATTGTGAGCTGTCAATATGGCTCACGATCAAACGCCTTCACCTTTTTACCATACGTCAGCCTCCAATATTGCCTTTTACCATTATTTTACTATGAAATCCAGGTCTAGTCGACCGAGGCAGACAGTCGTGCCATCGTCTTCCTCCCGATCAAGCCTAACAATCACAACATCGATCTTCGTCCTCAACTTTTTGAGGACAGATTCGCTATACTGGTAGATTCTTTCAAAACTGCATCTTGCAGCCGGCCCTAACTCTTTCTGACAACGAAGTTTCGGTGAGGTATGTTCAACAATATTGGAACACTTGTGACTATTTCCCCGAAAACCATGGTATTTTATCAAGATCTCCCGTGCCAAGATTTCCAAGGTGCTGTTCATGTGACAACCAGATCCTGGTTATCACCCGAGGTAATTAATATGTGATTATTTGTTATATGATTACGTGTTAGCATGATAAATTGATATATTTGATCCTGTCATTGTGTGAAATTATATGCATAAGATAAAAAGCATATAATTAAAAATATGTGTATGTGCATAATTATGCATGCATATGTGTGATTGTATGCATGGAATGAAAATCATGCATAAGGTTATTGTGAAAATTGTATGCATGCATGTGATGAAGTATGCACATGGGTTAGCCGCCTTCCTATTTGGGAAGGGTATAAAAGGGAGGTTAACCCTCCATTATATTCTTCTGGCTATTTTGAAAAATTGTGCGATTTAGAAGAAGAGAGTGGTGACCGGATTACTTTTGATTGGAATCAAGTAGATTCAAAGTTGGATTCAATCTTATTTCAAAAAGATTGTAAAGGTAAGTGGTTAAAATGTTTTGAACCTCTTGAATTGTACATTGAATTATGTTTTAAAAGCTTTATACCTGATTTAAGTCTTACTCGGATAAGTATTGAGCGGCTTTAAGTTAAACTGGGCAAAGGGTGGGAGGTTTTTAAGCTTAATCGGTCAAGGCATGAGCAGTTTAAGGCTAAACCGCCTGAGGTATTAAACGATATGGTATTAAACGATATGGTCTTAAACCGGACGAGGGTTGAGCGGATTAGATTTAAACCGGGCATGTCTTAACTGGTTTAAGGGTAAATCGATCATTTGAGTCAGCCGGTTTTTATAACAAGGGATTTATGAAATTTGAATCATGTTATGAGTTTAAATCGGAGAAGTAGGAATACGATTAAGTGATGACCGATTTATTTTAAATGAACATGTTATTCGGATTGAATTAATCGAATAAAGCATGAATAGTATTGTCCGAATTTGTAATCCGGACAAAGTGTTGAGAATTTCACCAAGTATTAAATCGGACATATTGTGAAGTATTGTCTGGATTTGTAATCCGGACAAGATTTGACCGGATTATGAATGGACATATTATTTTCATTCTTTTAACAAAGAAATGAGAATTTTGATAAGAATAATTTTGAACTGATATTATTCCATTGACTGCGGTCTATTCTACATGGAATAGTTTTGTGAAATATTTTGATGGGAAAATAAGAGTGGCATATCAAGGAGAGATGTACATTTGGATATAAGGGTGACATTTGTATGTGTGTTGTGTGATATAACTCTTACTATTATATCCTTTAAGATTACCATGGTCTGGAATCTTTATTTATTTGTGACTTAAAGGTTTAGGATCAGGGTTCTTATTGGAAATCATAGTCTGGATGTTATTGAGGAAAAGATAACAAGTTTGGCCTGAAACTTTGAATAAACCTTATTTGATTTGAAAGGTTTAAAAGTGGCATTACGATAATCTGGTTAGTGCAAACCTGTTTGGATTTGATGTATTGTTTGCAAGCAGAGAATTTGGCTTGAAAAGTGGAAGGTACTTATATTATGTTCTTTCTAGTTCATATATTTGTTATATATATGACAAGTTGTTTTACATAAAAGTTTTGGTGATTTTCACCCTGCAATAACATAAATAAGATAACTCACTAGACCTTTCGGTCTAACCCTCGTTTTGTGATTTTAAACATGTATTGCAGGAAGTGCAGACAGTAAGGGAAAAGGGAAAATGTGATAAGTTCCCTATGTGTTTATCTGCATGAAGAATGACTGATGATATATATAGTTTTGGTAGATAAATCTTGAATAGTACAAGAATTGTATTTTGAGTTTTTGGACCATGTATTCAATACTGGTAGATTCTTGTACTAAGGGACCTATGTGGTGTATAAATATGTATTTCTTGTGTATGAAATATATGTTACATGCAATGTGCGGAATGGGGTGTTACAGTTCATCCCTACCCGCCAAGAACTCGGGATTGCCCGGTACGAGGACCCACCTACCAGTCATGACATCCTGAGCTTTATTCAGATGTTGGGCTACAACCGGGAGCTTCGGAATGCCTCGGACTTCAAAAGGCAATAACTTCCACCCATGTGGAATGTATTTTTCAGCATTCTGAACCGGGCCCTCACTTGCAAGCTCGGAAGCATGGATCAAGGGAACATCAACATTGTGACCACCATGTATGGTACGTTCTTCAACCTACCCCTTGACTACACGCTACTGATCTACAATGAAATCCACACCGCCGTGGTCAAGAAGAACAAACTGATGGCAACAGGCAAGCCGGTCACCTCTGAGCTCTTTCCACCCTTCCTTGCCATTTTCATCAAGGATGCGATGAAAGTTCACAACCTGTCGGGCGTTGGACCGTTCACTCTCCAGTTCGTCATGACTGGTCATCGCCCCACTATATCAATGGATGGCTATCCAGCAGAGAGGCCTCTTTCAAGGCCATGCTTAGCGTTATACCCAAAACCTCCACGACCCGTAGGACCTACGAAATCTCTACGCTGGTCCAACAACCGAAACCAGCTACCCGAAGCACATAGAGTCTACCTCAGAGACTAGCGAGGGATCTTATGGCGAGAGGACTCAATCAGATGATGAGTCTGATGATGATGACAGTCCTCCCGCATCCCCGGGCCTTATTCCCACCACTGCTGCATCTCCCCAACCAACTCCTCGAGCCACCACATCTGTTATCCCTGGAGACCAACGCCAAAGGGATATTGAAAAAGGACTGCCCAGTCCGAACCCACCCGAAGCCACCCATCCAGAGGCTACTCTTCGGGTCTCTGGAGATGATGAATCTGAGGAACCCAACCATCCATCGCCTCTCTCCCAATAGAGGAGTGATGAAGAAATAAGGGGCCCTTTTCCTCAAGGCCCGACTCCCTCCACACACTCTAAAGCATTTGTTGCTTCTATCTTTGAATTTCCTATAGATCGTTCAGAGCAATCTCCCGTTCATGCACGCACCCCCTTGATACTTGGTCTATCAACGAGGAAACATACATACTTCTCTTCACCGGACTCTGAATCTGATGAGGATGAAGCACCTATCCAAACATCCCGAGATAGCTCTTCTTTAGAGGGCTATCAAGGACAGGTTGGAAGTCCTCCCTTGCCCACCATTCCCACAGGCATCGATGGAGGCGCCTCAAGAACAGAGGCTCAACTTATGGCATCCGTTGCCTTAGGGGTTACCCCAATAGCTGAGTTGGTCATGGAGGCTGAGTTCCAAGCCTTTGTTGCCTCTATTCAGCGGACCTTGGAAGACCTTAAACTCAGCATTGCGAGGGTTGCTGAATCCACCCCTACCCACGACCTCACCCTTCTTCAGCAATACATCACCTCCCTTGATGTTCAATCGAGGGAGAACACCATCCGCCTCCAATCCTTTCAACGTCTGGTGACCCAACAACACAACCACCATAACAACCTTATGGTCACCAGACTTGATTTTGTTGATGCATCACTTGCCTCCCTTTCAGCCCAAATCATTGCCACTGATGCATCAATAGTCACCCTCTCATCCCAACTTTCCTCAATTGCCACCTCCATCGCCTCTCTCCCCACCAACATACAAACCACAATATCATCATAAACAACCCTCTCTACCTCTGCAGCACCTATACCCGATGGAGCCTTCACTTCTTTCGATGCAGAGATACGAGACCTCATATCTTCCATCTCCATACCACCCACCACCACCACCACCACCAACCCTACCCCAAAGATGGTTACCCGCACTGACCTCCGCTCCCTCACCAAGGCATTAGTCTCGAAATTCAATAAGATTAATGCCAAGTTTGTAACCAAAGCAGCTGAACCCACTCCCACACTACAGAGGAGGCTCGCTCAGCAACAAGAACGAACCAACACTCTTCTTTGACGGGTGGAGAAAGATCAAAGGCGGATGGCCCTCCAGATGTATGTCGCCACACTACGAAAGAAGAGGCATAACACCTCTTGCTCGGCGGGGAGGCCATCCAAGAGGACGAGGTATGACAATCAAGATCCGGATGACCATGGTCTAGGTCCTCATCAGGGAGAAACGCCATCTAGCACCCCGATGGAAACCACAGTAGCACCACCTCCACCTGCATAAGCTCAAATGCCACAACCATCTGTTGGAACACAAGTAAGGGAATCAGAGGCTCGGCCCTCTGATGACATACATGGAGTACAAAATATAAAATTTCCTATTATTATTTTTGCTGCATCAACATCTCACCTCACTGCAGGCATTGTAACCCCCGTAACCCAAGCCGTACCTCTAGCCGAAGTACCTCTGCCCCCATATGATCCCTCATCAACCAACCCATCACCACCAACCGATGAATCCTCACCAATTCTTGTGAGCTCTTCATTTCCTCCTCAACAACCACCCTCAAGCCACACCAACTCCCATATAATCAGAAGCACCAATTCCCTTCACTCCATCACCAACACCACCTCCATCACCAACATAACTAGAACCTACAATCACCCAACCAGAAGTTAGCCAACCAGAACCCTCACTTCCCCAACCAGAACCTTCACTTCCCCAAACAGAACCATCACCTAACCAACCAGAACCACCCACAACCCAACTAATACAACCAACAGTGCTTGTGAATATTCACTCTTCTTCAAGGTAGCCTCCATCGATTGATAGAGTGCAGGAAGTCATTACACATATGGAAACCTTGAGGAGACATCCAGAAGTGCCACCAAGAGAACCCATCATGATGGAGAACATCCATCAGTACCTCTATCACGATCGCACTGAGCATATAGTCCTTAATCCCCCAAACCTATCTTCAAAATCCATGGACTTAATCAAGCATAGGTTCGTGAGGCAGATGACTCAACCGCCACAAGACGTCTTCTTAAATGATGGAATAAAGACGGTCCATGACATCAAGTTGCGGACTTTTGCAAACAAAGTCATCAAGTACATCGAGTACACCGTGGAACGTGCTTATCGAATGATCTACGTCTTCAATAACAATGATCTTATAAATCTCAATCCATGGGACTTGATGGACTTGTATGGTCATACCACTCAGCGACAGTATCATGGGATAAGGTATGGGATGGCGCAACAAGCGATTATAGAGACGATGAGAACTCTGGTAAAGTTCAGAGCAAAGAATGACTTTCAAATTGCGGTATAGTTGGGCAACGAAAGACTCTCCTTCACGGCTCCAAAAGAAAACTTTCCTAGACTACAGGAGAAGCGCTCTGCATCAGTCTTAATTCAATCGGAACTGGGCTTAGTCTTCAAGAATGAGTTCGGAACCAAGAAATTTTTCAGACTGACTGAGGCCTTCAAGTATTCGACATATACTCTTGAATGGTTTTAGAAAGTTATTCAAGAGAGACTAGGCAGAGACCATGTGCCAAGAAGAGAGGGACAAGAGTTGATTCATGGGATCTCTACAGTCATACGTTATAGAGGACTGATGATGCGATTTTGGAGAATATTCAATGGAGACCATGATTGAGATGTAATTTTCTTTTCCCTTCCTTTTACTTCTGTATTGTATGAAACGATCCATTTTCAGCAAATGAAATCTTTTGACAAAAAGGATGTTTCTACTAGCTTATCCTTGTGTACATATTCATTTATCTTTCATAGATGGCTATTGTTTAGTTTTCATTACTTAGGGGGAGATTGTTAAACCCCATAATTCTTATTTATAAAAGTAATGAAAAATGCACAAGTATGGAAGTCTAGAGGACCGATGGAAGACAAAGTTGGAAAAGATTCTAAGTGCTCAAAGACAAACCAGAGATGCGATGAAGAGTCCAGAGGTGCGATGAACAAGCATCTCCATTACTCATTTGGTTTATAGCATCTAAGAGAATCATCAAGTGTTAGTTCAATCAGATATAATCTAGTCAAGCAGAAACGTGAAGAATCTTGGTTGAACATACTACTTAGAGACAGCTGGAGATGACTCATTGACAGCTGGAATTCTGTTACACAAGGTAGTTAGAGATAACTCTATATTTCTAGATAGATTTTTTTTTCCTTGTTTATCTCATAGATATCCTTTACTAGATTGTCATCTCTTAGACTAGATTGCTAGTATAAATAGCTTTCACATGTCTTATAAATAAAGTAATCTTTCTCATTATCATTATTATAGTGAAATTTTTTGAAAGCTTTATACTCTCTTGAATATCATTGAAGTTGTTCTTTACTTTCTTTATAGATACGATAGAATTAGGTTCATAAACGTAAATCTTCGTGTTATATTGAGAGATTTGGGATGAACAATATAGATGTGCATTATAATTATTGTTGAAGAAAGAAGTATGTCTTGCTGATTCTTGGTAACTTATTTCATTCAAGTCAACAAATGATGACGCATTCGAAAAACTACGTCTAAGGGGTCTTTCAACTGTAAAATACGGATCAACATGAGCTGTAAAAGACGGGTCAACCTTAGCTGTAAAAGACGGATCAACATGAGGTTTTCTGAAAAGTTTATCCTTCAACAAGGGACGTCCACAAGTAGTCTTGTTAATAACTGGTCACGAACTCATGTTTTTGATGCATCGGTTCTCTCTTTTATTTTCCTTAGAAGACTAAACTTACCAGATCTCAGTTGTTTTTTAAATCCCTCGGTAAACATTTGGACTTCATCTTCACAAATAATATCATCATCTTGTAAAGATTGGCACGATGATAAATCAAGCTTCTTCCAAATTACATCAATTGAATCAATTGGGATAGGATGACCTTTGTTGGAATATAGCCTTTGTTCAAGCGCACATGGCAACCCATAACTTGTACGTAGTAGACAGTTACAATTTCCAGAGAATAAGTCAACATATTGAGCATCTCGATATTCCTGGAGTGTTATGCCTAGTGCATAAAGTGAAACAAAACCACACAATTGTTGGAAGTGTGGTAAATGATGAAGACGTTTTATGACACTTCTTCTCTCTTCAATACTTGCTCTAATTTATGTATCTTGGGATTGAATGAGTTGATTGATCTTGCTCATAAATGTCGGTAGATTTGATTACACAAAATCCAAGTAAGTTTTCAACTTGGAATGTTGGCTCTCCACTTTGTTACTTGTCCGATTTTCGAAGTGGAGAAATTTGTCAGTCCAAACCGATACAAATATTTCTTTATATCGTGTCAATCATGTGTCAATTATTGTTACCTTTGTGCATACCACCACAATCACATTGCAATACAACTTTAGATGGGTCCCAGTGAGTCACTTTTGCTTCTTTGGATAACAATAACGAAAGCAAGTGAAAATGCCACGTTGCGTACTCAATCAATTAGATCTTGACGAGAATTAAACACCTGAAATTGACTTTTTTTTTAAGTTATAACTACTAGTTTTACCATATAATTTAACAAGAATAAATGAAACTTAAGGATACCATATTGGTAGATAATGCAGATGGATTTCCGTAAGCTCCAGTTGATTTGTTTAGATGCACATTGTCATTTTCTCCCCAATTCAACATTTTGTAAGTTTTATACCGATAGGATGGATGTCTCATTTTGAATAGTAACATGAATAGTGACATGAATAGTGACAAGAATAGTGACATAAATAATGACATGAATAGTGATATGAATAGTGACATGAATAGTGATATAATTTATAAAAACACGTATTTTTTAATTAGTAGCTCTTAAATTTTCAAAAAAAAAAACTATAACCTCTATTTAATAAAATTGTATAGATATTTTCGTAATTAAGAAATATTTTTTAAATAGAATGAAATAAAATATTTTAATAAAAGTAAAAACCAAAAAAAGTATTTGAGAAAGATGATCTACTCCGAAGTCGAAACCAGCAAAATGTATTTTAGTTTTTATTTTAAATGATGTATTTTTAAAATATCTATTTTGTTGTTTAAAATGTGACATCTTTAACATTTAAGTAAAGATCGAGAGTCTTACTCGTTAAGTGAGTGTGATAACTCTTACCATGGTTAGCGTTTGCCGAGTAAAAAAGTAATTCTAGCCCTTCATACAATCAAAATGGAATTTGACTGGTCAATAATTGTCGTATTCCGATAATTAATTGTTGACATTTGGTTTTGTGTGTGTATTCAAAGACAGAAAAAAATGATGAGTGGTCTTACCTGTTTTTTCTTTCTTACTCTCTAATGTTCTTCTTTGCTCCTATTCTTTCCTGCTAAGTGGAAGTTTGGAATCCAACCCACATCTATAAACTGTAAAACGAAATGGGAGTAATTAAATCAAGAAACGTAGTGTCTAGGGTTGGGCCAGAGGGTCTCTTAACGCCTTGAAGGAGGAGGAGGAGGAGAAAATGATATTAATGTTGGAAATGAAGTAGGGTGTGATAATATGTAAAGGATAATATATATATATATATATGGAGGAGCGATCAAATGCAAACCACCCAGTTTGTATAAACCGTGCAAACCACCCTCATCCATCGATTTCATTGTTTAATATTATAAAAAAAAATTCATGAAATTGTTTCATATAATACTTTTTGGACGAAATTATTTTATATATGGCTATAAAATTGTTTCATATAATACTTAATGAAATTTTAATGAAATTGTTTCATGTATTTCTCTAAAATTAAAATAATGAAGATGATAATATCCATGATTAACACCCTCCACAATAAAAATGATTAATCAACCTCTCATAATTATTGAAAAATGAACAAAATAAAAAATTATGATTGGTTGAATGAGGTTTGCACGGTTTGTACAAATTGAGTGGTTTGCATTTGATCACTCCTCTATGTGTGTGTGTGTATATTAATTCATAGATTAAAATGTTATGGAAAAAGATATATAACATCTATTTAGAAATATTATCTGGCCAAAGTCTAAGATATTTGAAATACTATTTATTGTAAAAATAATTACATTTTTGAAGTCACTATATTTTTAGCATGATTTTGAATATAATATTACAATTACTAAAAATAATTTAAATTTTATCGAAACTTGTATTTATATTATGTTCATAAATATCACTTTTAAATTGACATTTTTAAAAAATATTTAAATAACTAGGGTACAATTCTAATACTAATGCGCACACACACACACACACACACACATATATATATATATATATAATAAAAATTATAAAGTATAAATAAAAACTATGTATTATATATATATATATATGTAACTAGCTATATATCTATATCTATACTATCTTATAATGCATTTGACTCAAACTCTTAAACTCTTGATCTCTTAAACTCTTAAAAACAACTTCTGTTGCTTTAAGTACAACCTACCAAACCATATCATCCTAACCACAACCACCCCCTTCCTAAACTCAATCCCATTTTATCGCCCTGATTCCCGATCCCATTTTTATCTCCCCCTTTCCTAAACTCAATCCCATTTTATCTCCCTGATTCCCAATCCATCTATCGCAACCCAATCCCATTTTTATCTATCGCAACCCTAATCCTAATC
>NC_037529.1:50227450-50234148 GCF_001531365.2 Cynara cardunculus var. scolymus
ATGAAATCGCCCATTTTATCGCCCCTAATTCCCAATCCCATTTTTATCTATCGCAACCCTAATCCCAATCGATGAAATCGTTTAATTCGACTGAGATGCATATATATATTTGACATGTTCTTCAATCCATCAGTGTCAATCAAGAATCTAGAGGAGGTATTTGTTCGTAATCGCAGCGACCGGAAAAGATTGCAGTTTACAGGTTCATATTCGTTTTCTACTCTGTTTAATTTAATTTCTGTTTACCTGTGATTTAAACCATTTTGATTTCATGTTTACTTGTGATTTCATGGTTACTTGGCTTCTGTTTCATACTGTGGAAGTTTTTTATGAGTGAGGGTTTAGGGATAGTATGCTTTAGTAGGTTGTCTTTAAGTTTATGTTTGTTAATAGTATATTAGTATATGATTTTGGATAGGCTAAGGAAGGTGATGGCTGTGTAATTGGCAATTGCATGATTCCAGTGCTTGATGTAAACAAGTTTGGCGAACATTCTATCCACAAGAAGTGCAATAACAAAGTCACTAATAAAAATAATTGAAACTGACATCCGAAATCAGAAAACCTTGATAGCAGCATAAATAACTACTTTACCAGTGTAGGTAGAAGCTCTGCAGCATTTAGTGGATGTCCAGCTCCATCAACCATCCACGGTCTTTTAGATGATCCATTTGCTTGCACTGCCTTCACTCCAGACGTTATCAAGTCATTCAATCTAGCCTGCAAATGGCAGAAAGAATTTTGAACTTATATAAAAGCAAAAGAATAAGAAATAATTGATCCTCTGTGTGTGATAGATCTAGAATCAGATGAATTTCATGTTTAGGTTTGTAATTTTATTGGATTAAAAATAGTACCATGTGAAGACTTCTTATATTTCTGAAGAGTCAACGGTCAAAAAGCATTCAGGTAAAGAAGAAAAAGAAACCTTAGCTTCTTCCATCTCAAAAAGATGTGTATGTATAGAAGATGACACACCAGTATTGGTGTTAATTGTCCTTCCAAGTCTAGGAGGCCCTTAGCAAATGCAGCAGCTGACATCTGTTGACAGATGTTTAACCCACAAACAGGTATGTTAAGTAGTCAAATAAAAGTATGGGTAGGAAACAAGCAGAATCTTAGCAAATATGGTAGACAAAGATGTGAATCCACAAGATTTGAAAATGGTGGGACAAGTGTATAGCACTTCGAATGATGAGGCCCAAGAAAACAACATAATGGAACTTTATTAAAAAATAAAATTGCTTTCACAACTTTCTTAAAAAATAAAAATAAAATGCGTTTACAATAAATTGCAGTCAGTCCTTCTTGTGTAACATGAAGTTCCACTTCGGTTTTCCTCAACATATTTGCTAGACAGGTGCAAGAGGTTGCTGCTACAAATTCTGTTTTGGTATTTAACAGTGTAACAGTTCATCGTTTCTTGGAACTGCTTTATTAGTTTTTTATGCACAATTGTGGCTCCATAGAGAATTTAATCGAAGTCTTTGAATAGATGCCTAGGAAAAATTAATTGTCATGGACCGTGCTCATTCAAGGTCTTGCAAACAACAGGTTGGATAAAATGCTTGACTTACAGTCATTATCTGCACTTGTATATCCATAATTGTACTTCTCTTACTCTTCCACTGGATCTCTTCTTGGTTGAGGAAGCAGTACTCCCTGTGTCCATGACACAAATTAAAAATGCACTGATTTTCCTTTTACCCACTAATCTTGGTGCAATCAAGATTAGTACTTTTAGCCCCAGTCTTTACACTCTCCAAGTCTAAAGTATCTTGAATACAGTATCTACGTCTTTGACTGTAATATCAAACTCACTATCATTAGATGTTCAAAATGTTGTTTGCTTTCAACTTTCAAGAATCAGTTATGAAATTTATCAGTGGTTTGTCCTTTCACATATAAACTATGTGAACACCGGAATGACATCTCTTTTTGCTTCTACGTGCTTCTATTTTTATTAGTGTTGTATTATCAAGAACAACACTCGTCTAGAAATCACTTCAATTAGAAGAACTAAGGGCCTGTTGATGCTGTTTGATGTTTGCTATTTATGTATTTGTTGTTATAGTTAGCATAAACATCGATTAGGTTGCCGTATTTGCTATTTTATAGTTGTTGTTGCTGTTTGATCACATGTTTAGCATAAACCTCAAGTAGGTTGTTTTTATCGCTGTTGCTGTTTGATAGAATTTATTTTAGGTTTGCTGTTTGCTGTTTATAAACCCAAACACCTTGTTGTTTCTATTGATTTTGTTGTTTCCTATTGCTGTTAATTGTTGTTGGTAAATAGCCCCTAAGACATCTATTATTTATCTTAACAAAATAACATACATATTCACAAATGAAAATACTATCTTATTGTTAGCTGCATATTAGCACCATATAGTAAGATAAATAAATAGATGGTTGGATGTGTCATAGCTACAACTGTTTTGATATATAGCTTTCCCACTGTGAATAGAATAATGAGATTTATATGTGATTCTGCTTCCTGCTGTTTACAATCTCGGGGTGTAACTACATCTCCTGAAAGTGAAATTTGACAAGAAAATGGTGTGGGAATTGTAGATTGAGGGCACTGACCGAACCCCATATTTTCCGGAACGTTTCCCATATTTTGTGCGCCTTTTACCCAAAATTCTACAAATCTGTATGTGTATACAAATATATGTGCCAAACAACCCTTTATTTGTGTAGAAATTAACAACCAAACAGCCCTTTACTTGAGATTTCATTTGAACCCATCCCCCATGTGCCTGTTGTATTACCATCATGTATGCACTGCTGTATTACCATCATGATTGAGTTATGCACATACACAGAAACAGAAACAGAAATATGTTGTATTCATCTTGATGTGTGTGTGCATATGTATTTGTAATGTAGTGTAGATAATGTACACAACTAATGAACCAAATCGACGTCCTCTTCTTTCAAATCGACGCCTTCAACTTGACTTTTGGTTCTGTTCTCTTCATTTTGTGATGTTCTTTTCTTTCTTTTCCCTCAAAAGGCAGTCGAGAATAATCGTAATCTTAATCTATATGATATACTTTATTCTGTAATTTTTTCCAACCAATTACTTGATTCTGTAATCTTAATCTATGTGATATATTGATTTCGATTTTTCTCAATTGATTTGCTGTAGTTGATTCTGTAATTTGAATCTATATGAGATATTGATCTTGATTTTTTCCAATTGATTTGTTGTAGTTGATTATGTAATCTGAATATATATGATATATTGATTTCGATTTCTTCTGTACATTTGTGGTAGAATTACCTTGCTAGGTAGTATATACAAAATAAAACCTTACTAATCTTTTTGCTATCAAGCATGTTAAGATATGTTGAGAAAGAGTTGGCTAAGGAAAAGAGGAAGGACATTGATTAGGCAAATCAAGTTGAGAATGTTTTTTATGTTTTTCTTTTTTAGAAGATATAGCCTGTGTTTAATTAATTGTTTGTGACATGTATAGCATGGGCAAGGAGTTCCAATAAGAAAGGCACATAGAATCAATGTTACAGATGTCAGAAGCTCATGCTAGAATGCACCTGAGGCAGCATGTGACTCAGGAAGATGTGGACATGGCAATTCGTGGGTTGCTTGACTCCTTTATTTCTACTCAGAAGTTTGGAGTGCAGAAGGCTCTACAGAAGGGGTAACTTAACTTTCCTCCTTGGTATCTTGAGTTTAACATCATCCTAAGCCAACTGCTTACTTGAAACATTTGTGGTATAAAGTCTATTGCTTGGTGCTTTATCCTTAGATTTTACTTGCACATCTGTGAGAAGGTCATGTATTTAAAAAAAATATTCTTCTAAATAACCCCATTTATAATAGATGATGACAAATTGAGGTTGATGGTATGCAGAGTTTCAAAAAGTACATGACATTCATGAAGGATTTCAATGCGATTGTAATGCATCTACTGAATCAACTTGTGATGGTGGCGCTGCACTTTAAAGAGATTGTATATGGGTCTAACAAAGTTGTTACTCATATTGACGTGAAGGTGGAGGAATTGCAAAGCAAGGTAATCTAATGAATAATTTGGTTTATATCTTGTATCTATAAAACATGTGAGGTCGGCTCGTGATGGTTTTGTGTTTATGCATAGGTGCTGGATTATGGAATAATGGATTTGAAGGCGTTTTTTTAGCAGCGTGGAATTTGGTCGTGGGAACTTTGAATTGGACGAAGAGCGGAGTGTGATAAGGCATCACCTTGTAAGGTGATCATGGATTTGTAGGCGGGATGTAAAAATTCAATATTTAGAAGTTTTACAAGACAGGTTTTGTTATGCCAAGCATCGTTTCAATGCAAACAACATAGACGGAGAACTGGTTAGATTAAAATGTAAGATCTCTATCTTTCCCAATGATTTTTACTGTTTTTCAGTTCTTACTCTCCTTCTCAATTGCTTCGCCTCAACCCCTTGTTTGTGTCTCGGTTCCATTCGAATCTTTCAACCAAAGATTGTGTTGTTTAAGCATAAGAGGATCTGGGGTATGTAGAAAGTTGAATTTCTGGAGTATGGTGCATCAGGTGAAAAACAATCTTACAACCAAAGATTGTGTTGTTTATCCAGACTTTTTTATGCTTGTGAAAAACATGTTGTGTGTTTCAAGATACTTTGTTAGCTGCTGTATCCAACTTGTACCAAGTCCGGATATGAGTTCATCTCAAGGTACAATTTTTGGTTAAAAATCCAATCTTGATCATTTGTGCAGCCACCATCTAACCTATGCTGCTACAAATGGTTTTCGAAATCAAATGGTGGTAAAAGTTACATAACGATTTCTGTTTTGATCGCTTGGCATTGGTTTTGGGTTTTTTGATCGGACCGATTGGTGCCCTAATTTCAAATTGTAGGTGTGTGCGGCTTCTTTTGAAGGGGGTGTCCAATCTTGGATCGATCACTTGTTGTTGATGGTATCTGCTGATTTGCTTATCTTCTTCGATCGATCTGTTGATAAATTGAGTTATGAACATGAATGACTGTCGATTGTTTTGAATGGATGATTGGGCTGATCAATGGTATGTCGACTGTGACTGTCTACTGTTTCCCGATCGTCTAGAATTATTGTCGATTGCTTCTTTTGTTCTATTGGTGTTGATGATCGACTGTTTTTGAAGATGGGACTTGGGAGTATCGATTATTTGGGATCGGATTTACACTGGTTATGACTTATGACTGGATGTTGTTTTGGATTGACTTTATGGGATGGACTCCTATTTGGACTTTCATTTAAAAGGAATGGGCCATATATTGCATTCAATTATTGAAAATGGATTTAGACTATGGGCTTTGGGATATATTGATCCTTGGTTTGTAGAGTTGGATTGGTATTTGGAGTTTGGGCATCATGAAGATTGGACTAATCCCATTGGCCTCAAATGACTTAATATGGGCTGGACTCCAATTTCGGTTATCAGTTAACGTTTTGGGCTTGGGTCCTTGTGTTCGGAGTTATGCGTATTTCTGATCCTTATGTTTGGATCTTCATTTTTTTCGTTTTTTGGTACCTTCTATATTGTAAGTATGGGTATGTTCATTTAAACATTTTGTAATCTTTATTTTTATTGAATAAAAATTTTCCTAGGGTTCCGTTCCCATTTTCATCATGGTGTGTACATTCACTTTGTAAAACCAAGCCGGAAAGTATCATGTCACATATTAGAACATCCAAAATTGTGTATTGTGATTCTCATTAGGTAATAAGCTAGGTTAACTCATTGTTCTTACTCTAACGTTTGCTAATATTATGTGTTTACTTGTTTAGAAGTTTCAATACAAGTTATCAAATACTGATGTCATTAGATAACCTATAATATCTTTTGACATCCTTAATAGATGTGAGAAAATATAAATTTTGAATGTAAATGATAGTTTAATGATCTACAACCTATTTTATTAATTGATTGAGCTTTCTTTTCTTTTTTTTTTTTTCTTTTTTTTGTAAGGGTGTCCGGGCCAAAGCCCGACTAATCCCCGGCAAATTTGGAGGCTAAACATGGCCTCATTTAAATGTCGCCAACACTCCTCTCCCAGGGCTCGAACTCGGGTTCATGACTATGCCATGCCCAAGCCTTTACCACTAGGCTGGAAGGTCTTTGACAAATATTGAGCTTTCTTTTGTTGGGTTAGTCTAGATGTTCATATACTATTGCTTACAAATATTTGTATGTGATTGTATTGCAACCTTTTTAAGTGATTTAATTTATTAAAAATTCTTTTATGTTCATTGAACTAAAAAGAAAAAACACTTTTTGCGATGACAATCAATTTAGAAAATCTTGTGTTTCACCAAAAATAACACTTTTGTTTATCCGGTACTGGTATACTGGCTTACATTTATTCAAATTTCGCCTCCCGCTGCATTGCGCGGGTACACAACTAGTTATATTATAAAGCATTTGACAAAACTCTTAAAACCCACTTTTTATGCATAAAATACTGTTTATTAATGTCTATCACTTAAAAATCAAGATTACAAGTAGGT
The DNA here is from genome assembly GCF_001531365.2 of Cynara cardunculus var. scolymus. Classification (NCBI taxonomy): domain Eukaryota; kingdom Viridiplantae; phylum Streptophyta; class Magnoliopsida; order Asterales; family Asteraceae; genus Cynara; species Cynara cardunculus. The sequence goes on from NC_037529.1 coordinate 50,233,964, forward strand.
GGCGTAAGTACAACTTATTAAAGCTCTATATCTGAATTAGTGTAGCTAACTGCAGGTAAACATAATCAAATATATGATAAACATCATATTTTAAATATAAAAAATCTAAAATATAATTAAGATAATCATTGAGTTCTAACAGAATACTTAATTATTATCTTTATAAAATGTTATATTATTAAACC
>NC_037529.1:50234558-50257892 GCF_001531365.2 Cynara cardunculus var. scolymus
TTTTACACTTGAAACTTCACAGCAAAATGCTGTGAAGGTGACTTTTTAAAAACCTTCACAGTGTTTTTGCTGTGAAGGTTCGACTTTTTTTAAACCTTCACAGTGTTTTTGCTGTGAAGGTTACGTGTAAAAATGTGGTCTCACGGGTCTCACGAAAACAAGCTGGTCTCACGTGAACCCAACCCTATATATATATATTATAATTACAAAAATGTATGTATAAAATAGTTATATGATATAACTTAAAATAATAATATATATAAAGGATTTTATATATATATATATATATATATAAAACTTAAAATAATAAATAAGAGATTATATATATAGGATGTGTATATTAATATAAATAATAATAATAATAAAATAAATTATATTACTTGATTGATTGATTTTGACATTTCATATGTTTTAATCATGTTTTAAATTCCAATGCATTTAGCACCCTTATTAACGGGTGTTGTGATAACTAGGTCTTGGTTGTTACCTGAGGTAATTGATATGTGCTACCTGAATTATGTGGTTATGTGAATAATTGATTAACTGTTATAATTAATCATTTGGATACATACTTACATAAAATAATTATATGAGTATGTGTATATTCTTGATGCATGGAAATGTATGCATGTTTTAGGTACATGCATGTGTTGTGTGTGTACATGGATTTACTTCATAAATTATGTGCATGCATGTCTATGCATGTGTAAAGATTATGTATGAAGGGATGGTATGAAATCCTTCAGCCGTCTTCTTTAAGGAAGGTTTAAAAGGGCATTTTTAGGAAGAAAAAGGTCTTTTAGAAATCAAGAGTGAAAGATTTATGTGGGTTTTGTTTGCAATATTTGGAGTCTGAAGTAGGAATCAAAGACCGATTCGTATTTTCTATTTTCATCTTCAAATTTTCTATTTTCATCTTCAAATTCTGAGTTTACAAAAGGTGAGTTTGGTTTAAAAATAGCCTTTGAATCCGGCTTTGGTTACTGGTTTTATATCTTTCAAATGATGATGTATTGAAAATGTTGTATATATTCTATTTGATCTCCATTGACCGATAAGGTCTCTTTACCAAACACAAAATTTTCCGGATTAGAGTAACTTATGATTAATCGGTGAAAGCTTGTGTCCAGACACTTGTTGTCCGATAAGGGTATGTCCGGACATCATGTTGACCGGTGAGAGTTGTATCCAGACACTTGATGTCCGATAAGGGTGTATCCGGTTGAGTGTTTTCCGGATAGTTGTTCATAGCCCAAGAATATTTATTATGTGTTGTCTGGATAGGGGTGTCCGACTAAGGTTGTCAGGACATGTGTTGTCCGGATAAGCTTGTCCGGACAAATTTATCCGTACAGAAATTGATTGGTGAATGAGATTTAACTAAACTTTGATTATTCAATAATGGGATTTCACAACTTATGTTTAATCAGTTTTTAAACTGTTATATTGTAAAAGAAGGGTATCTTAAATTTATTGGAAAAGATATTAAATGTTTCTTCTAGACATGATGACGTAAGTCTGTTCTGGTATGAAACTATATTTTGAGAAATGTTTCTTCCAGACATGGTGACGTAAGTCTGTTCTGGTATGAAACTTTGTTTTAAGAAATAGTTCCCCCAGACGTGGTGACATATGTCTGTTCTGGCTTGAAATTGGGTATTGGGTACTTTCAGACGTGGTGACATAAGTCTGTTCTGGTAAGAAACCCTGTTTTGAAGAAGAAATAATGGTGGTATATCAAGGAGAGGTGTACCTATGGATATATGGGTGGCAATTGCAGGTATGATTAATATTATAACTCTTGTTATTATCACTATCATATATAATAATTCTAAATAAGCATTTATTTATGACTTGATGATTTGGAGGTATTGTTCTCTTTAGAAATAATAACTTTGATGTTATTGAGAAGGAGAAAACAATTTATAATTAGAAGCATCAATTGCCTATGATTTCTAAATGATTTCTATCAAGTTTGAACAAGTATGGGAATGATGCAGAGAGGCTCTGGTTTGTCTTTTAGAAGGACCAGAGAATCTCTGGTCATATGGAAGACTTTAAAATGTTTTTGGAATTTTATAAATCAGAAGCTCTGTATGTACTATACAGAAGCTCTGTATCTTGAAAATAGTTATTTTGTATTGTCTAAAGCTCTGTACCCGAGCTCTGTGTCTGAGCTCTGTATCAGAGTCCGTCTTTTAAAATTAAATCTTTTCTTCAATAATATTTATAAATGAAACAAAGAACCAAAGGAGTTCTGATTCTAGCTTATTTATCTTTTAAAAATTAAGGTAGCCCCTTTTTGGACCAGAGACTCCGTGGGTCCAGAGGGTCTCTGGTTGAGTGTCGAATTGTTGAGTACAGAGGCTATATTCAGTAGAACCAGAAGCCCTAGTAATCAAGGGTAGAAGAGCTCTGGCCCTTTGAGCCAGAGGAGCTCTGATCCATTGAGCCAGAGGAGTTTTATAGCAATTCTGTAAAGAATTACAGAGTTATGGGAAATTGCATTTTGTGCTATATGTTGTAGCAATCTGTTAGTTTTATATTTTGGTTAACAAACAGATTTGCATGTTTTTTCTAAAATACACTTTATATAAAAAAAAAAATTTTATCAAGTTTTGGTGATCTTCACCCTGCATTTGCAAAGAAGGGATTTCCTCACTAGACCTTCCGGTCTAACTCTCATTTTGTGTTTAAAAATGTGCATTGCAGGAACAGCGGGGTCGCGAGATAATAAGGGGAAGGGAAAAATATAATTATTTTTCTTATGTGTTATCTGCTTTTGAAGACTAGCCTGTTGCCTGTATATTTTGAAGATACATGTTGTTAAACATGCGTTAGTGCAGGGATATTCTTTTGGAATTTTTATTTGTAAATTATGTACATATAGAATCCTTGTATTAGTAGGACCTGTGTGGTGCCATTACCACCCCCACCCCCACCCCCACCCCCAAAAATAATAGATAGAAGAGAAAGATGGTAAAAATTAAACTGAAAAAAAAAGGAGTCAATTTATAGTCAGGTAGAGGAAGAAAGAGGAGAGAGAAAGTGCAATGATGGTGGATTTAGAAGAATAGTCTGCAAAAGGCTAAGTTGAAGGGTCGAGTTGTCAACTATCGCTCCATGACGGTTGAGAAATGACATGGGTGGCGCCATGGGTATTTGTGGGAGACATGTTGATCAAGGACCATTGTAGAGCGACCTGAACTGAATGGCTTATATGAATGGAGTTTGATTTGTAAATCTCTGAAAATTAGGCTCCTGATGTTAGAGCATTTGACAAATGCTAGGAGCCGAACAATGGTTGTTAGAACATAACCTAGTCAAATACACAAAAATAGACGATTTTTCTATAGAAAGGATCATTCGTCAAGATATAACATACCTAGTTTGCTGAAGAGAAAGTTGAATCGAACTTCATCCAGTGGCTTGGTGAATAAATCAGCAAGTTGAAGATTGGTAGGTATGAAGTGAAGCTCGACATCACCTTTCAAAATGTGATCTTAGATGAAATGATATCAGATGTTTGATATGTTTGGACCGAGAATGAAGAACATGATTGTTTGTTATGGAAATTCCACTTGATTTGTCGCAAAAGATCATAACTTCAGGGAAGAGCTTGTCATAGGCAGTTAGTAGGTTCTGTTAGTGCATATGCCCAAAACCAATCATCGGATAATTCTGGAGTTCTTACTTCTTGGGATTCCATAGACCAAGATCTGCTTTTATTATATGGGCAATACCGATCTACCTTGACAAGCTGCTACATTAGCGGCGCATAAACTATGTTCGTCAACCAAGTTTGTGCTTTTGCATTCCAAGCGCAAGTAAAAATCCCATACTTTTCTTGGTTAACTGCCAAGCTACCCTAAAAATTTGGACATTTTGTCATTATATTAACTAGTGTTTGAGACCATGTGTTGCATGGTGACAATAATCTTTTTTAAAATTATTGAAGTTAGCTAAATGGGTCGATGATCACATTTATATATTAAATTAATAAGAATCAATATTACCTTTGATATATGAATCTACCTTATCATTATTAGTTGTTCTTTTAATATATATATATATATATATATATATATAATTAATAAGTCTTATATATCAATATTTTTATTATATCAAACTTTGTAATTGGTTCAAAATCATAAAAAAAATATGTGAAAATATTGATTATAATCATATGACGTGTATTATGATAATTGCTTTGTTATAATACATATATTCTCTTAAGATATTTATATTCACCAAACAAACATTGTGTTGTTACCTACTTTGATATAATTGTTAAATATTTTTGCAATTTGCTTACATTAGTAATAATATACTCATTTCCAACATTGGCGAAAAACTTTCTTCAAACCCCTATTTTTCTACATGCGATTGTACAAAGTAGAACAATAATAGCTAGTACTGTGATCATTCTAGATACATAGGAGTTTGATTGACTTGTTATTTTTTCATTTGACTTGTTCAAGCTTTTTAGATTTGTTTTAGACGGTTCATAGTTTGGTTTCTCTATAAAATTTTAAAAAAAAAGAGAGGTTTTAATAAATTTATGAAAAATAAAAGATATGCATTATATTGATTCTAGTGTTAATCATATAGAGTTTGATTTTAGGTTAAATAAAAAATTGATTTAATATATATGTATGTATGTATATATATATACATATATAAACTATAATTTGTCTCTATCTTTTATACGTATTACTGTATTGATTGTAATAAGGTTTTAATTGTATATTGATTCTAATTCTAATTCTAATTATATATATGATTGTCATAATTTTCTTTCAGAGTTAGAGTGAGATCTTAATTCTGGAATCTCCATAATCTTTGGAGAGGAAGATCTTTTGGAACTATTCTTATATTTTCTTTTAGAGATTAGAGCAAGAAATTTATTAACCTTTTTCTTCTCTGATTATCTCTCTTTAACCTTTTCTTCATGTTGATTAAGAACTCCATAAATGCCATGGATATTCTTCTTGGTTAAAAGATTATCTGCAAAACTGTCCCATTCTGGCTTAAGATTTTCTAGAAATTTGTTGTTGATTTCTAAATTCAACTTTTGAACTCTATTCCTCCTCAAATCATTCAATATATCATTGAATATGTTATAGGTTTATGTAAGAGATTCAGATTCCTTCGCTTTAAACACTTCATAGGCTCCAATGCATATATTGATTTTGTTTTGTAGAGCCTTTACACTACCTTGCATTTGTGCCTCCAATTCATCCCAGATAGCCTTGCTGACTTGAGACTATCAATCATGTTGAAGATTTCATTGGGAAGAGTCATTGTAAGTAAAGTTAATTACATTATGTCAATTTGGCTCTCAGCTTCTTTTCAACATTATACATGCTTGGATCTTTTTTTATTCTTGAAGAAGGTATGGTGGAGTATTTGTAGTTTTTGGTACAACAGGAATTTCGATGAAAACTTCTAATGGACCTTCAATGATTGGTTTCATCAATTCTTTGTCAATGTTGTCAAGAAATTGTATCATTTGAATCCTCGATTGATGATATTCTCCAACAAAAAGTGTTGGTGATTTGGTTTCTGATCCAATGCTTACTTATTCTTTTGACATCTTGAAATTAGTGAAATGATCGATATGACAATATAGAATTCAGAAAGAAGGTAGATCAAGAAACAAAGAAGATTGATCAATTTGAGAGAAATTGATCAATTAGTCGGAAAATCAAATCAAGATCTTATAACCAGAGTATGATCTGAGATCAAATTCAAATGTCGTATGCTCTGATACTAATTGTTAATCTCATACACTGAGTTAATAACAATAATTTAAAAGAAACAATCAAGAACAATATTGGATCACATAAGTCATCATGTCTTTAACTATTGAAGAAGCTAGAGTTGAAAAATAAGTTTTATTTGTTAAATTTGATTTTATTTCAAAAGAAACAGTTGAATTGTATCAAAAGATAAAAGAACTTAACTACAAGGGTGGTGCCTGATTGGTTTGAGCTTGGCTCAAAGGTCAAAAGTACCAGGAGGACTCAGGTTCAAATCCAATAATGAATAAAAATCTCCTTGTAGCCGTGGAGGTTCAAATGCGGTGACTCCGAACTATCTACAAAGCAGGTGGTCGTCCTGTGATTAATCGGCTCGCATAGCGGGTTGGATATCCATGTTAACAAAAAAAAAGATAAAAGAACTTGAGGATTTGAATTTCAAAAGAAGACATATTGTACAGACTTTAAATCTTATAACAAGCAATCCAAAGGATACCGGATTATATAATCCAGAGATGGGTTTGGGATTGAATGAAAGTATTGTGTTGATAAGTGCTCCATCAAAATTTTATGATTATTCAAAGATAGACATATTTCAAAACAATACAAAAAAATTCAATTCCTAAGGCTAAAAATGAAAATCTGATTGAAATAATCCCTTTGGAAAAATACTTTGTTAAGTCTGAATAGGCATGGCAACAGGGTGGGGATGGGACGGGTTTTGTATTCCCCGGCCCCGGTTTGTAGTGACATCCCCCGGCCCCGGTCTCTGGCGGGTACGGGGATTAACATCCTGTCCCCGGTCAAACCTCTATCAATACCCGGTCAAACCTTGGTAAATCCCCGATCAAACCCCATGAAGAATATCCTTTAGTTTGATTCTACCGGGGATCCCCGGCCCCGATTTGAGTAACATCGGGACCCGTTTTAGCAGGGAATCCCCGTCCCTATTCGGGTCAAGGCAAATCACCATCCTTAAGGGCTGAATCTTCTTCTCCTAAGTCTGAAAATAAAGGGTAAGAGAAAATATGAGAAGATTTTAGATCTCAAGGCAGTGATTGTACTTTAGAAAATATTGAGACTTAGTGAAAGCAATATTCAAACATATACTAATGTTGGGTATGGCTATTCTTCATTAAATAAAACTTATGAAGACAAAAAAAACCACATTATTCTCATCATGATTATGATTTTACACTTCATAAAGCTAAATCTGAAGATAAAATTTCTTAACTCTGAACAATATATTCAGAGTTCTGAACGTTGTACGCATAATTATGATAAAAAATATAGAATCGTTGATAATGATATAATTATGATCAAAAGTATAGAATCGTTGATAATGATAAAGGATCAACACATTGACTCTAATTCTGAATCTAAGACCAAGGATAATTTAAAAACATTTGATTTCAAAAATCGTTTGATGAAATGATAAATGATTCAGATGAAGAAACAGCTAAGAAGAACCATCTGATTTAAACATATCTTCTTGTTGATTGTTTCTTTTTATATTCTTGTATATTAAAATCAGTATACAAAATCAACATAAATCCTATCCTAGTGACCAAAAGCAAGACAAGTATAAAAGCACAAGGACCAAAAATGAAGTATATATTTTTTCATACCTTACCTAATGGACTAAATCCATAATTTACTCTATAGTTTATTGAGTTATAATAATAATAATAATAATAATAAAAGTATAAAAATGTAAGTATAATTTGTGAAGTCAACTAGTATTATTGGAAAAGTTATATAATAACGAAAGGTGGAAAAAGAAAATAATAACTAGTATTATTGGTGTAGAAAATAATGTTGTCTATTGTAGATGTCTAATGATAATACATACACCTACATGTGTGTGCATGTACATATAGATGTTGATATACAAATGTGTTATACAGCAACCTATTCAAGTGTTAGGCCTTGGGGATCCTTCCTATAGGTTGTTAATTCGAGTCTTTTCAGGGGATTTTCATGACTACATCTTCATGGTACCATGAGATTAGTTGAGTTGTGTACAAATTTTCATGACTACATCATCATGGCATCATGAGATTAGTTGAGTTGTGTACACTCAGTTACTAAAAATAAAAAAATCAAAACTTTGGTCTGAAAATAAGGAGATTTCCACCATGATGTTTTACATACAACAAAATTTCAATACATGTTGGTCAAGAAAATATATGATGATTAATCTCGACATGAGATGACTTAAAACTCGTAAAAACGTCCATGATTCCGCAAGCTAACATCTAAAAGGATTCGATATAAAACCTTAGAGTAGTGATGCAGCAGGTGTCTTTGTATCCACAGACTTTAACACTTGTTCACCCATCTCCTCGCATCCAACCAATTTCTGCATATTACAACAGGTTTAAAAATCAAGAATTAACTTGGATTCCTCATTTTAGCTGCAATATCACTAGCAGGGAATTGGTATTTTATACATTTGTGGGTCTTTTGATGCGAATAATGAATGCTTTTCAATTTATTATCAAGTTTAATGTTTCCTTGCATTTCAGAAACAGGTTGTTCCATCACTCCATCCAACCTATAAACTTAACTTCTTTTTTCAAATGATTTTAAACTCTCATTTGATTTATATCAAGTCAAGTAGAAGCTCCTAGTTGCATTGGTTAGTGTTGAGGAAGAAGGTACATACATTCCCAGCTGAGTGAATATCGCCCGTACGAAATCCCTCATTTAAAGTATCCAGCACAGCCAACTCGATCCTCTCAGCTGCCTTCACTTCACCCAGACCATATTTCAAAAGCATTGCAGCACTTAGTATGGTTGCCAAGGGGTTTGCTTTATCCTGAACAATCAATTTAAATCATTAATTAAAGAAACCCATTTATAATTTCAAACATTAATTAATTAACTACCTGCCCAGCAATATCAGGAGCAGAACCATGGATGGGCTCAAAGAGTCCAGGTCCCTACACACAAAAAATACAATAAAAATCAAAAACCATTAGACGTTTACAATTTTTGGTCCTGTTTATATTGGAATGATAGTGGCATATTAGGATAAACAAAGATGGGACCCATGGAAGAAAATCAATAGGAGCCAAGACTAAAACACACTCGAGTGAAAGAAAGCCAAATGGGGAAACTAGATCACAATACCGATGCACCAAGACTAGCAGAAGGAAGCATCCCAATGCTTCCAGTGATCATCGACGCCTCATCTGATAAAATATCACCAAATATGTTGTTTGTAACTATTGTGTCAAACTGCAAATTCATGGAGATACACCATCAGTTGTTTGTTTCAATTTTCTCTTCACTATTCATAGAAGACAGCAACAAATAAAAAAAACCTGTTTTGGATTTCGGACAAGCTGCATGGCTGCGTTATCAACGTACATGTGGGAGAGTTCAACATCAGGATACTCTGCTGATATTGCTGTTACCCTTTCCCTCCATAACATTGATGCCTGCTCAATTGTCAAAAACAAAATAAGGGGAGAAAGAAATAAAAATAAAATTTAAAAACAAAAATCTACAAAGACATTGGTACCTCCAGGACATTTGCTTTATCAACAGAACAAAGTTTGCCACTGCGCTTACGAGCCGTCTCAAATGCAATACGAGCAATGCGGTCAATCTGGTTCGGATGAAAGAAAGGTTCTTAGCATACATGATGAAATGCAAAGATAAAAATTTCTATGTTAACCTTGAGAATTGACGAGGATAGAGGGCTAGGGCGGGCAATGCAAACCCAAGACAAAATTCAACAAAGGAAAATTCTACGAGATGCCAACCTCATATTCTGCATAAACCTCAGTGTTGAAGCCAATCTTCTGACCATTTTCATCAGTTCCAAATCCCCTTGGTTTTCCAAAGTAGATACCTTCAACAAATAAAAATTGGTAAGGCATGTCCGACCAGAAACAAAACTATCCAGTTTTTTGTACTGATAAGATTCAATTACGAAGTTCAATCCATGCAAGATATTCCAAATTCAGAAAATCTAACGTTAAGTTTTTTAGCTATTCGTCATTCTTTCCCCTACCAACATTTTCCACATCCACCATCCACTTTTTCATTTTCAAATTCAGCTATTGCAAGTATTCAAGAAACTGATTCTCAAAATGGAAACCAAATTTTATAATAAGTTCCAAACAGATACTACAAAAAAGAATAGCTGCAAATAAGTCAAATAAACAAGTCTTAAAATTGGACTTCATGTCAAAGATCATCCATGCCTACGTAATTGAGTAAAGATACATACCCATTGCATGTCTTCTTAGCAAAAACAAAACCCAAGGATCCAAGTTTCAAAGAATAACCAAAAACTTCCACCAGAATGGACAACTAGAAAAAATGGAACAGGGGTGTTTTCTAGTTATATTGAGTATGTGAGCAACACCAGTTACCGGTGAAAGAGATTGAGAAAATTCCCTCAACTTGTACACAACATAGCAAAGCACACTGAGCAACACTTACATATATATATATATATATATATACATATATATATAAACCTTACAATAAACTAATTTCTTGATGTGCTGAAATCCTTCTTCAACTACCTCCTATACACAAAAGTATCAAAATAAAATGTGTTCAAGCTAAAGTAAATCTGCGCAGATCTATGCACTGACCTCCTGTAAGTTCCCTTACAACCATCAAATCGACACCTTCAGCAACCTCCTTCTTCAATGTTGAAGCATCCACTAACTGAAAGTGGTAAAGATAATGAAATGATGAATCAACCACAAGTCAACTATGACAACAAGCTATTTCACCAATTAATGTGACATGTAAATCATGATCAGTTGCAGTAGCCTTTGTCCAAAGTTAGAGAGCATGATCAGATACAGTAGCATTTGGCAGAAGTTGGATATTAAACACAAATTTGTTTAAAGTTGAACTCCACAAAGACTTGGGTGGTCACTCGCCATACCATTAATAGCCATTGCTTATGGCCCTATATCCATAAGGGAAAACAGTGTTGTAGGATCTCTGCTTAGGCCACTCAATCTGCCACCAGGGCGTTCAGCATCCCCCCACCACATGGTAAGGCAACTTAATCGGCCACACAGGCATTCAGCATTCCCACGGCGTCAATAACTAGTTGCTAAATTAAGCCTTTGAAAATTTAAGCAGGATATAATATTAGCTTAGATGGGGATCAATCTGGTAATTAGTCGAATTAATAAATTACCCAATGAGTTAACAAAACTAGTATAGCCAATTCAGAAAACATTTTGCCCAGAATACAATAAGCTTTTTTATCTTTTGTACCCTAATTCACACCCATTTTAAAACGAAGGTAGGTAAACTATACACCCTGCAAATCGCGTAGTTTTTCATTATTACCCTGATCTGACATAGAATCAGAGGGTGGCATACTAGAAATGAAACTTTGTGCCTTCTTCTAAATTGATTACATAGAACATTGAAAAATGTTCCAATTGAATTTTCCTCCCAACCGACTCATTTTTATCAATCGACTCTTCACTAGGTAATTTTCAAATGTTTACTGAGTAATTGTATCAAAGGGGCAATGAAACTGATCATTTAGAACGCCTTTGTCTCAAAATAAGCTGTTTTCCCAATCCTTTGGCTTCAGAAGTTTTTCTTAAAGACCATAACAAGCTGCTTTATAAAGAACCTATAAAAATATTGTCAAATGTCGATAATGAACATTCGAGTTGTGTTTGTTCTTATAAGGATTCAAGGTTTGGCTATTAGATTGTATCAAAATGTGACATATGGGGTGCATGCTTCAGAAATATACAATGGTAGACCTAATTTCAGTGGAAGCTACATACTTTGTGACTAGTCGATAAAGATTATATAGGCAGTAAACTAGTCATGGCCCATGGATGGTCTGTTAGCACATATAGTGGAGGTAGTTGATGATCCCTACCATTTACATGTGTTGTAAAAAGATTCTCAACCATCTGTATGACATGGACATGAAAACTGTCCATCATCTAACTCTTATATGCTCACAGCAAGTATTTAGGAAATAAGTAAGCTGATGGATGGCTAGTCCTCTGATAACTTAAACAAAAGCATAACTAGATTTTCTAGATTCAATATCATCATAGGTTTAACAGTGCTGCCCTTTTTCTCTATACTTCAGGAAAAAGTTATGATGAATGAATAGAATGAGCCTTATTCCTATAGACAAAATGTGAAAAGTTGTCAAGACCCCTGCCAACAAAGTGTAAGTTGACGTACAAACTATTTATCAAGTCTGAAAAACGTGTAGTTGGAGATTTGAATATTTATACAAAATTCATGACCACCTTCTTTGTAACAAATAACGTAAGCCAATCAACTTCATCGTAAGTTATTACTAATGTTAATAAACTAATTAAGAAAGCTAAAGTAATCACAAACAAACATTACAGAAAAAATACATATAAAAGCTAGAATTCACTATATATGCCCTTCTCATTGGAAGCATTAGATGCCATGCAAATATCCTTACTTGAAACCTTACAATCAGAAACTGGACTTTGCAAAAATCACATTTTACTGCTCATTAACCCCTTATCATAATAGGTAGATCATGCATGAGAATTGAATGAATAGCATATCAAAGTATCTTCATATCCACGAGGACCATGACTAGCGTACCTGTGGTAGAACAGACGCTGGCCTCAAATTTGCAAAGACCTTAAGACCTTGACGAAGGTGTAGCAATCCAGTCTCAGGCTTCAAATGTTTCTCGTTTTTATCCCATTTATACCTTCAATCCATTTAATCAAAAGATAAAATAAATCAAAACCTCAACCGTTAAAACAGATGCATCAAAAAGTCATTGAAACTCCAATTCTAACAAAAGATATATTGTAATTTGAACCATGCAGCCTTTGATTCAATTCCATGTACCCAATTAACAAATGGTTTTCTGATTTTATAATACATTATACCTTTATGTTATTTGTGTAAATTCAAAATCAAAATACTAGGCTATTACAAAAAGACTTTCACCCGCCAATAGCACCAAGGAGAACAGCATCAGATTGCTTTGCGGCAGTCAGAGTTTCCTCCGGTAATGGAACTCCGGTCAAATCCAAGGCAGCACCTCCCATAGGCATCTCATTGAACTTGAATTCAATCCCTAGCAAAGAATCATACGTTCTGTAAAGCTAAAACAAACATATGAGTTTGAATAGTTATTGAATCCATTAATTGCAAACTATGAATATATACACCTTCAATTGAGCCAGCAAGATTAAGAACATTCTTGGCAACAGAGATGACTTCAGGGCCAATTCCATCACCAGGAAGCAGAGTGATGTTGTAGCTTTTGGCTGTGGATGATGTGGCGGAGCAGCGGGCAATCACTGGTCTTGAATGGTGTTGAGGGATAGAAGTAGAGTGGAATCTAAAGGGTGTGACATTGAGAAGTTGCATGGAGGCCGCCATTGTTGGTTGTGAACAACCAAGCTACTAAGAACTAGTTGAGTCGTCTGAGGCAGATCCAGAAAAAATTCAATGATAAAACAAAAAAAAATTAATCATAATAATCACGGTTTATTAAAAATGATAAACCAGTTACCTGCTACAATGGTTCTGCAATTCAAGTTTACAGCACTACAACTTCAGCTATATTATTCAATTCCAAACACTTTCAGAACACTGAAACACAAGTTCATCAGCAGCAAACCAAATTAACAGCTCAAATGAACAATTAAATATTAGGGAAAACAGAAATGGGAAACCCAAGTTCAGATTACAGACCATTTTTAGCAAAACAGAACCCCGAATAAAGAACAATTTCATGAATCAAGTTGTACAACATAAACAAGGCCGGTCCTTAGGTTTTTGATGCCCTGGGCGAAAAATCTAAAAAATTCCCCTAACCTAAGAAACAGACAAAACACACTATTCCTATGGGACCAAGGATTTACCGGCTCAACGTGAGTTTTCAAACAAAAGAAACCACACTAGTCACCACTCACCATGGGCCACTTACAGATCAGTTTTCAAATGTCAACATCTTTGATCAACACAAATATACAATAAATTACTAAATATATGGAAAAATGGGTGATTTAAAGGACTGCAAATATAACTTGTACATTAATGCACATGAGGAAATTGAAGATCATTTAAGAAATATTTTGGGAATACACTAAGCTAGAAATCTAGAAAACATGTTTAACATGATATAGGAATTAGCGTTGTTGAAATCAATTTGACAAACAACTCATTAGATAGAGAAACCATGAGAGTTATGCAAATTGACATTGTTATATACTGTATACTTGATACTTATTAAACGAAATTAAAACAGTGTGATTACTAATAAATTATGAATGATGCATCTAATAGAATAGCTCAACATTCTATGAAAGAGATATGGTTGATTATGTTTATAACTTTGTTTCATGTACTAAGTAATAGATAATGCTCTAAGCAACATGCACAACACTTGATTCTAAAAGTTGGTGTTTGGTTAATTTGTCATAAACCCTAAATCCATAACCAGGTTTTATCTTGAAATCAAAGGTCCTAAAAGGCCATCGGACAATTGAACATGAAAGAACATGATCATGATATCACACAATTTTAATGACAAAAATTACCTTTCACTAGTTCCAAAAACAACCCATTCTCCAGTAATATCTTGAGTAACTACAACGCAACAATCTTACTTCCATTCTTTTGTAGGCTTCCTATATTCACCATGATAAATTGTAATTACTACCCCTAAGACGTAGGCTTCCTATATTGACCATGATAAATTGTGTTAGGTACCCCTAAGACGTAAAGGCCACAAAACATGAAGAAAACAAGCAAAATCAGTACTTTTAGATCAAGAATCAAACTATGTAACCAATCTTACAGTCTTTTAAATTAATATAACAAGAATATCACAGAGTTTATGTTCGTGGCATTTCATCGAACATTTGGAGGGCACCATCAAATTTGATAATGTTATAAACAATAAGCAACAAATCAAACCCCAAACATAAAGCAAAAATCAATGAGAAACCAAGATAGACAGGTTAGCAAATTGAACTACTCATCTAACTATCAAAAATCAACAAGACAACAACCCAACTAATAAAACAAATCAGAAACTATCTGAAAGACATAAACATTAATCATTAAAGTTTATAAATTTACCTAGAAGTCTAAATTCGTTGCTTAAGACTAAGAGATCCAGGGAGAGAGAATTACTGGGGTTCCCAACAAATTGAGAGTTCAATCTGAAGAGAGGCAAGCCGCGAGAGAGAGAGAGAGAGAGAGGGCCAGACAACGTCAGGTGGGGGCAGCGGACGTTAACATTTTTTAAGGCACAAAGTTAATATTTGATGCTAGGCAGCCAAAGACAAACGTGTCTTAACAGGTGATGCCCCTTGGGCTTTCTGCTGTGGAGGCTGGGCCTGAACATAAATAATTAAAGAATAAAAGACTAAAATTGTTTTGGTATGATACCTTGAAATTGAATTAAGGTTTCGTTTATCAACTCTTATTTGATAAATGTTGTCTGGATAATAGTATTGAATCGAGTAAGTGTTGTCTCGGTAAGTATTGTCCCGGGTAAGAGTGGTTACCAAGTGTTTTTGGTAAGTGTTTACCAACAATAAAATGACATTATAACCCTATTTGTAATTATATGTTGAATAATATGTAATTATTTTTGTTATTAATAGTTTCATGGAAGGAAAAAAAATGCATACTTTAAATAAATGTTTACCAATAAAAATAATACTATTTTTTTACCAAAGTTAAGAACAAAAAAAGTATATTTGACAGATTTGCGAGGCTGTGGCGTTTCAACCATATCTCACTCATCCAAGCTTTGTTTAAGGAGATTCAAGATGTTTTAGAAAGACAACAGACGGGCTTACAACTTTCATCTTTTGAGTTTTCGCAAATACAAGCTGCATCTAGGTCAAAATCAACTTAAAAGTCGAGAGAAGGGTGCTGGATAACAGGTAATCAAAAGAAAAAAGAATACACTAAAAGGTTCTTAAGCTTGGGATTGGGCCGTTCTCATATTTCTCAACAAATAAGATTAAAATGGTAGTTAGCATTTGGGATTCGACTAAATCAATGGGATCCGAGTCTACCATGACTATTACACGCACTCAAACTAACAAAGCTCTATCTTATGAAAATAGGCATGGACCCATAACACCCAACAGACGGAACCTACGACCTCTCGTTCAGCCAACTTTGTGGCTTATTATGTTTTTAAATTTAAACCCTCCCAGCTAGCTAGCTATACATGATAACAATAATTAGCAATAGTAATTGGTACATCACTTTCCCGCCAAAATAAATTCAACATCATCATTCTCAACAAGTCACATTCATTCTATTTGATCCCTACTTCTCTTGATCAAAACCAACTGGTAACATGACTGCTTTAAAGTAAGCTGCAAGCCAGAAAGAAGCCCAATCACAAACAAAAACTACCCACCTTAAAACAGCTTGGTTATACCTTCAAACAAATCAGATTCATATCGTTTCTTTCCTCGGCCACATTTTCAAAGGACAAGTTTTCTAGTGAAGTCAGATCTATGAAAAATAACTTTAATGATAGTCCATTTGTTGTTCATCTTGCAAAAGATGGAATTCTGACTATTAAAAACCCACAAACATGAATTGTTAGACCCCAACTTGTGAAAGTGTAAGTAAGAAGTATCTTGCTGTAGTCAATAGGACTTAGTCTATAGAAGCTGTCTAGCTAAGAGCTCTCATGCAGAGGATCAAGAACCAGAGCTCTTACTCAGAGTGAAGGTTCCTTTCATACAGAGCCCGCGCTCCATCTCCGTGAACGTTCAAGTCTTGTGCGCCAAAAAGCATAAGCGCTTGACTTAAAGCAACTCCTCCAAGACCCAGAGCCTCTGCATAGTACATGCAGAGCTTCTGTATGCTCATGCAAAGCTTCTAGCTACCCTCTTCACGGAAAGCGCGCGTTAGCATAGACATTTGCCGTATATAAATATTATATACTTCAAAAGAAAAAAGCACAGACATTCTCGCAAAGCGTCTAACAGATTCAAAGTGGCTTGACCAAGTCTGCTCTGCTATTCAAGGGAAGTCAAAGATAAGGATGCAGACCAGTCATCTCAGAGTTCCACGCCTTATTTATAGCTTAGTTTGTTAGACTTAGGTGTATATAAGGAAGCCTCCACCTTAGATTCAAAAAACCTGAAGGAGCCGACTTATACTATACGCGAATTCTTGCGAGATTACCTTTTGTTCTTCAAATTGTTTATTATTATCAATAAAAGCATTCGGTTATTCAAAGTTTTATTTACTGCTTTACTTTCTTCTTTGAATATCTTGTTTAATCAATAGAAATACTTTGCTATTCTTGATTCTTATTTTACGCAAACAATTATTTCTGCAAATTAAGAGTATCTGGGTTCCAACAATTGGTATCAGAGCCTGCTAATCAAATCAATTGATTAGTCAATCGATATTCGACTGGATAATACTCTTAATTATCTTTTGATTATTCATTTTTTAAAGATTTATCACTCCTATTTTTCAATCTTAAAACGTTTGCTTTTGAGTAATCTGGAAATCGTTTTTTTCCCAGTCGATCTTCCTTCTTGTCAAAGTTCTCTTCTCAAAATTTCAAATTAAAATGTCGTCTTCTCAATCATGGAACTCCATGTATAGTGCCGGCTCCTTAACAAAACCTCCGACTCTCATTAGGGAAGAATATCCCCCATGGAAGATCAGGATGATCAATTTTTACGAGGGTCTTGACCTTGAATTGTATGAGTCAATTCTAAATGGCCCGTACGTCCCTACAACCATCATACCTCGGATTCCTGCTGCTGGTGATACAGTTGAGGTACCTGCCAGGCGAGTACCCAAACTTCGTCGTGACTGGAACGATGAAGATAAACTACGAGTGAAGGTGGATCAAAAGGCCAAACGACTTTTGATCATGGCGCTTCCCAATGAAATCTTCCAGTCACTAGACGCGTGCGACTCGGTGAAGGATTTATGTCAACTGGCCAACCAGTTGGAAGGGGGCATCAAGATGAA
This sequence comes from Cynara cardunculus var. scolymus, assembly GCF_001531365.2. Classification (NCBI taxonomy): domain Eukaryota; kingdom Viridiplantae; phylum Streptophyta; class Magnoliopsida; order Asterales; family Asteraceae; genus Cynara; species Cynara cardunculus. The sequence continues at coordinate 50,252,318 of NC_037529.1, forward strand.
TAAGAATCGTCGTGCCCAATGCCTCAATAAATACAACAACTTCCAGGTACTCCCTGATGAGTCTTTAGAACAGACTTATCATCACTTCAACACGCTGATCAACAAATGTCGCAAGTGCAACGTTATCAAAACTCACGAGGAGAACAACATGCTCTTCTTGAAGAGGTTGAACGCAGAATGAGGTAATCTGACGATGTCCCTTCAGGAAAACCAGAATCTGGATGAATGGACTCTGCATGATGTATATGGGACGCTGCAGGCTCAAGAACAAGAGGTGTAGAAGGCAAAGGTTGCTTTGGGCGGACCTCTGGCTCTTGTCTCTGATTCAAAAGAGACAGGATCATGCCAGACGTACAGAGAACGGAGACCCCGAGAAGAAAGAAGAAAAGGAAAGAAGGCTCTCATCTTGGAGAGTGATGATGAATCAGACAGAGCATCTAGCTCTGAAGACGATGACATCAACGCCTTTACGAAATCCTTGGCCCTGATCACCAAGGAATTCCAAAAGAAATTTGGCAAGAAGGTCTTCGACAAAAGAGGAAGACAAAGCGACCGAAGCAGAGGGAAGTCTTTTGATGGAAGGAACCCTCCTTCTATTCCCAACAAGAAGGAGGAAGAGCAGTCGGAACAAAAAAAGTAAGGCGTCCGATGCTTCAAATGTGGAAAGATGGGGCACTACTCCAAAGAGTGCAGAGGCCCTCATGTGAAAGATGAACTGTACTACAAAAATAAGTACAAGTATAATTGATCACAAAGGAGTCTCATGGCAGAACAAAAGAATTGGGTCTCTAACTCCTCATCTGATGAAGAAGACCAAGCCAACTTCTGTGGGATGGCTGTTGAGAATGAGTCTGGATCTGACTCCGACTCCCAGGTATGTTCTATCTCTGGTACTCTCACTCTGACCTGGAAGAGAGCATCTCTGTTTTGACAAACGATTTCGTCAACCTACAGCAAAAGCTTTCTCTTGAAAAATCTAAATGAAAATCCTTGGAAAAGGAAAAACTATTTTTTGAACGAGAGACAGAGCTACAGACTGTAGAAAAACAAGAGTTCCTTTGTTTCAGAGAGGCCTCAGCAGGCCAAAGGAGTAGGAAAGAAGTCAGAGAAGACTCATTCTGTGTTAAATCAATTAGATCTAGATAGGAAGTTTGCTAGAACTACCAATGCTAGGAATGATTGTAATAATTTATTCTTTAAAGCTAATAAATCATTTTGTCATTCAAAATGTTTTCATAATTGTGAATGTGTTTCTCTGTTGCTGAAATTAAAACATCATTTCTCTGGCCCTAAATGTCTACTCTCTGGGTCATCAAAGTCTAAATCTAAAAAGACCCAGAAGAGAAAGAAGGCTCCTAAAGCCAAGTCTATTAATTCAGGTCAAGAGACGAAGCCTCTTCTCAAGCTTAAAAAGTAACCCTCTATCCCTAATCATCGAGGACCCATTATGAAATGGGTACCTAAATCCCTATAATTTGTTTTGTAGAAGCCGCATGCGGACATTTGGTATCTTGACTCCGGGTGCTCAAGACACATGATCGACAATAAGAGGTTGCTCTCCTCATACAGAAAGAAGATTGGAGGAAAAGTAACCTTTGGGGATAATAAACAAGGATAAATGAAGGGATACGTGGATCTACTACAAGGTAAGGTTTCTGTCTCCAAGGTTGCTTATGTCTCTGGGCTTAAACATAATCTTTTGAGCATAAGTCAACTGTGTGATCCTGGCTACAATGTCAAGTTCCAAAAGGAAGCTTGCTCCATTATGTCAGAATCAGGTCAGGAGTTGCTAAGAGCTAAGAGAAAAGGCAATCTGTATCTCATGAACTTCTCACCTAGAGACAACTCAGAGACTCTCTATCTCGTGTCTCGCAAGAGTGAAAAAGCTTGGCTCTGGCACCACAAGCTGTCGCATCTCAATTTTCAAAATTTAGAGAAGCTTGTAAAGCATAATTTGGTTGACGGACTTCCTGCCATAAAGTTAGAAAAGGACCATCTCTGCTCTACGTGTGAAATAGGAAAGCTCAAAAGAGCATCCCATAAAACTAAGACAGATGTGTCCTGCATCAAACCTCTGCATATGCTTCATGTGGATCTTTGTGGTCCAATCTCTATGCAGAGCTTGTCTGGTAAGAAGTATATCTTAGTTTTAATTGATGAATACTCACGATATACTTGGATTGAGTTTGTAAGGCAGAAATCAGATGTACCAGAGCTGCTAATCAAATTAATGACCAARATTCAAGTACTTCTACAAAGCAAAATTCAAAAGCTGAGAAGTGATAATGGAACAGAGTTTAAGAATGCAAAGTTCGATGCGTACTTGGACACAGAGGGAATAACTCAGAACTTCTCTGCAGCAAGGACACCACAACAAAATGGTGTCGTAGAAAGAAAGAATAGAACTTTGGTCGAAGCTGCACGTACCATGCTAGCCAACTCTGGTTTTCCAACCCATTTTTGGGCAGAAGCAATCTCTACTGCCTGCTTTATTCAAAATAGAGCAACGGTGGTAAAGAGGCACATGAAGACGCCTTACGAACTAATAAACTAAAGAAAGTCTAACGTCAAATTTTTACATGTCTTTGGTTGCAGATGCTTCATTCTAAATGATCGAGATCAACTTGGCAAGTTTGACAAGAAGGCCGATGAAGGCAAGTTCGACAAGAAGGCCGATGAAGGCAAGTTCCTTGGTTATTGAACAAAAGCCAAGGCATACAGAGTCTTCAATCAATGAACCAAGATGGTCATGGAAAGCATCAACGTCTCGTTCGACAATAAAGAACAATTGACTTCAGAGTACCTCAGCTCTGGACTCGATCTTAACCATCAGACTTCTAATTCTCAAATGAAGTCAAGGGAATTGGAACTCAGGCTCCTATTTGAAGACTTCTATGGTGACAAAGACATATCTGTACGTGCACCAAGAGATGCATCTGCGAGTGTAAGTGAAGGATCACAAACAACAAGCACATCTGACTCTAGTCCTTCACACACCTCTGCTTCGTCTGAAGATCACATCAATCTACAACCAGAGCAAACAAGCTCTGCATCAGAGCCCAGTCACGTAGAACCAGAGCATAATACCTCTGGCTCTGCACCTGGTTCTTTTGTACCATCATCCAAGGGGGAGCAAGCAGAGGCTTCTTCACCATCAACGAGCTTAATACCAAACATGCCCATGGAACGTGATCAAACGTCCCCTACTTCTCTATTTGTCCCAAGAACAAAATGGACAAAGGATCATCCTCTTCACCAGTTCATTGGTAAACCTTCAAGTGGCGTAAAGACACGGGGTGCCACAACTAATGAATGTTTATTCGTAAACTTCCTTAGCATGGTAGAGCCTAAGAAAGTACATGAACCCTACAAGATCCTAGTTGGGTCGATGCCATGCAAGAAGAGCTCCAACAATTCGAGAGAAATAAGGTATGGACTCTTGTTCCTTTACCAAAGGATAAAATTGCAATTGGTTGTAAATGGGTTTTCAGGAACAAGAAGGATGAGGATGGGATCGTGGTAAGAAATAAAGCTAGGCTCATAGCAAAAGGCTATTGCCAGGAAGAAGGCATAAACTATGACGAGACCTTTGCGCTAGTAGCAAGGCTAGAAGCTATACGCTTGTTCTTCACCTTCTCTGCACATAAGGGATTCCAAGTCTATCAAATGGACGTAAAGTCAGCCTTCTTGAATGGTAAACTGAAGGAGGAAGTCTACGTTCAACAACCTCCGGGGTTTGAAAGCTCCACTCATCCAGAGTATGTCTATTTCTTAGACAAAGCTCTGTATGGACTTAAGCAAGCACCTCGAGCCTGGTATGAACGTCTTTCGTTTTTCCTCTTATCTAATGGTTTTGAAAAAGGTAAAATCAATACAACTTTGTTTATTAAAAGGTATAAAGGTGAGATGCTCTTAGTACAGATATATGTGGATGACATTATCTTTGGTTCAACGAACCAGAGGCATTGTGATAAGTTCTCTGCGTTGATGAAGAGCGAGTTTGAAATGAGCATGATGGGAGAATTTACCTTCTTCCTCGGCTTGCAAGTAAAACAAAGGGAGGATGGTATCTTCATTACCCAAGCTAAGTATGTCTCCGACATATTAAAGAAATACCAACTCCACAACTCTTCCACCATGAGAACACCTATCGCTACGGATACTGAGCTTGACATAGATCCATCTAGAAAACCGGTGGATGTTAAGACTTACCGTGGAATGATTGGATCACTACTATACCTCACGGCTAGTAGACCAGACATCATGTTTGCCACATGTCTTTGTGCCCATTTTCAAGCAAATCCAAAAGAATCTCACCTTTCGGCTGTAAAAAGAATCTTTAGATACCTTAAAGGGACTCAATTCTTGGGTCTTTGGTATCCAAAGTATTCTGGTTTTGATCTTGGGTACACAGATTCTGATCATGCAGGTTGCAAACTCGATCGAAAGAGTACATCAGGGAGTTGTCAATTACTTGGGGACAAGCTCATAAGCTGGACCTCGAAGAAGCAGAACTGCGTCTCTACCTCCACAGCTAAAGTAGAGTATGTAGCTGCGGCCAATTACTGTTCTCAAGTGATATGGATGAAGACTTAATTGAAAGACTATGGTGTGGAGTTTGAGAAGATTCCAATTCTCTGTGACTTAGAGAGTGCTATCGCAATCACAACCAATCCTATGCAACACTAAAAAACAAAGCACATCGATGTTCAATACCATTTCATCAAGGACCATGTAGAGAAAGGTACGATTGAAATGTTTTTTGTTAGTACAGATTTACAACTTGCTGACATTTTTACAAAAGCTCTTGATGAAAAGAGGTTTAATTTTCTTGTTAGCAAGTTGGGTATGCTTAATCTTTCAAACTAAGGAAGAGCCTCTGTATGTACTATACAGAGCCTCTACATCCCTTTATGCATATCTCTGTTTTTATTGTTTATTTGTATTGATCCATGAGACAGAGCCTCTTACTCAAGTCCTAGTTCTTTTGTGATACAGAGCCTCTGTACCTTGATTATTATGCATATGCTCTACTTATCACAAATGATCCAAGCATAGTTCAAGAGGGAACAGATAATAAGAGCTCAATTCAATGGGGAACACGAGATCATATCACACAGAGCCTCTTTATGTATTATACAAAGCCTCTGCTTCAAAACTTTTCATGATTTTAGGACAGAGCCTCTGCCTCTAAACATAGAAAAGTTTTCTCCAGAGGACATGTATAGTCCAATCACGAGTCTTTGTATGAGATCCCAAGGTATGCTTTCCTCTGCATATAGTACTCTGGTTCTCAACAAAACCTCTACTTCTCTCTAACCAGAGTATTTACACTTGGAAATTTTCTTGTTGTTTTTGAAAATTAAAATATATTAAGAAGCGTAAATGTTATAGCCCAGATCTGAAAGTAGAACGATTTACACTTGAAGTTTGTAAGAGAAAGTAAACAAGAAGATTAAACAGAGAAATAGCGGCTGCTTTTCATAGATTGAAAATAGAGATTACAAACTCTCAAGAAACCCTAATCGACTCTCATATGATTTTGAATCTATCTATTACAAAGAGAATTCTCTTG